>NW_010164689.1:7969-8329 GCF_000695765.1 Mesitornis unicolor | reverse complement strand
ATCTAAGATCCAGTTAGGTATTATTTTACTTATTGGGCAGTAGGATCCAAAGTGTTTTTTTAACATTAGGAGCAAGAAGACATGACCCCTTGTCCTTCTTAAACCTACAATCTGGATCTATTTATGTTTGGTGTAAAGTTCGTAGGAAATGACTCAGTATGACTGAAGGTTGAATGTGCCCTCCCAAAGAAGCCAATGTAGACAGAAACAAATGATAATAAGTTTGACTGTTCCTTTTTCTTATTTCAACAACAGATATACTAAAATGTTGAGCAAAGTTGAGGGTAGAGTTAAATTCTATATTAAATTTGACTCTGCACCCTAGACTGAAGTGTTAGCTTTGTGCTGCTTACCTTGCTA
>NW_010164689.1:0-7938 GCF_000695765.1 Mesitornis unicolor | reverse complement strand
GCTAAACCTTTTCCCCTACACTTGCCAGCCACCTCAGCCAGGTCTTGAAAACTACTCATCCCCAGATCAGGACAGAGCACGATCTATCTCAGTCTTGGCTTCATCTCAAGTATTCTCAGTTTCAAATTGCTGCAGTCTGCTTTTATAGGAAATTTTCTCCCTGTCAAGCACGTCTGTAGAAGAATGTCTAGTTCTTCTCAATGATACTCACCTGCCACTTCTCATGCTGTGAAATGCTTACTCAACTGCCATAAAAGAAAGTCTCCATATTGTTTTAATTTAAGTGTTCAAAAATATCTGAAAATTAGGAACAATCTGCCTGGCCAAGGCTGCAGAATAAATAAAGGGAATTAACACCTTATTGGAACAATTAAGCAGTAGCTAAAACTTTTGCTAGTTTTTCTTCTGTTTTTTCTAGCCATGACTGGTTGAACTTCAGAGGTCAGGGTACAATCTACTAAGATAACAATTAGATGAGTCTCATAGACCTGTGTTAGAAAGATAATAGCAGCATTTCTCAGGTTCTTGTGGCTGTTTCCAATAATTTACAAATGTTTTACTCCAGATGTTGGCTTTTCTCTTTCAATATGGACATGTAACAAGTGTAACCTGGGACATGAAACACCTTTCTTGCATAACCAGTGAGTTAGAGCTAGAGTTTTGCCCTGGATCCTTCAGGCAGCCTGAGTATCACCTAGATTTGAACTTTTCTGTGACTATTTTTCTTACAGCTAGACCCAAGTGTTTAGAGTTGAAGAAGATTAACCCATACAAGGTTCCACTCTGTAAATCAGCTGAATGGCTGTTCACTTGCCTTTGGTCTAGCCTTCACACAGGCATATTGTATTATTTGCAAAAGACAGTAAAAATATCTTACTGTTCTGTGACATTGGGAAACAGAGGGAAAAACATGATACAGATAAAGCACTGTTTAGGCAGAAAGAAGGAAGCATAATCTTTATATGCTTAAAATATGTGAGTACACTTGCTCTTATATGTGGAGGTGCAGGAAAGAGCATAAAATTTAGAATAGCTATAGAAAGAAACAATTACTGTATGTGTGAATATGCTAAAATTTTAAACATCTCATGGTATGAATAAGGAATGCAAATAGGCTCAACCATTTCTCACATCTTTTACCCTCATCTACCTCCTCAGATTCTATTTATTTGGCATGTTGAAGGGAAAGACATCTGTTTTCCTTACTTCGCTCAATGCTCACTTCCATTAGAGTGCCTGAGGAGTTGTGGTGCACCACTGTCACTTCTCCTGGAAGTGTCTCCAAGAGAAGCTGTTAGCTCCTGCATTCCCCACTGCCTCTGGCCCAGGAAACCTCGACACCACAAATTGCTGGAGACATGGGAGAGTATTCTGAGGAAATGTCACTCTGTTTGTGCTATTATGCTCTTCCTCAGGCATCCAGTTCAACTGCTGGTTGAGACAAGATACTGGGCCAGTTGTCTGAGCTGCTGTGCCTGCGTTTTTGTTCACCGAGATTTTAAAAACAACTAGAAACTCTTGGTTTATTTTGATATTATGTATAGTAATGAACAAAGGGGTAGGCCCTCTGGCCACCAAGATAGTAATCAGTATACATTCATGAAATAGGGCACTCATGCTTTCTGCTTGCCCCTCTAGACCCTTACTGTGCTCTTCCAGAAGGGCTAAAAAAGGGACAGCAGCAGTCACAAGAGCACAGCTGCCTAGCTGAAAAGAGGCTGTGACACAGATAGACAGATTACAAAACCTCCAGGCAAGCCTGGGGCAAGCAGAAGAGCAATAATGCAGGGCACTTACTCCAGTTCTCATGTATGTTTGAAAACATCTAGACCACAAAGCCTTTTTTGTGCGAGCTAAAAAGTGGATGCTAGCCAGTGTTTTTCCATAGATGGATTGACAGGTAAATATGCCATGTGTAAAGGCTGGATGATGAAGCAAAGCTGGATGATGTAGCAATTGCACAACCACAGGACAGTAGTTTGACTGTGAGAAAGAAAGAGGCCTTGAATCTCTCCATTTCAACATAGGTCTCCATAATTATAATAAAGACTGTACAAGAAAACCAGGCAATCTATTTAAACTGGCTTCATACTGTACATTTACTAATACTTTTGTACAGAACAGTTTGTAAATGTCATTATAGTGACAGGAATACTTTCCTTACTTTTCATTAATTTTTCCCCGCAGAATTTTATCCTAATACTCCACAGTGTCAACCATCTAAGTAATTTCTTTCCCTTCTAGTGTTTATATTTTTCAAGCTTCTGTATAGTCTTACCTTCTCTCCCCCTTCACCCCCCACCCTATTCCGTCTCCTTCCCCTGTTTTAGTTATTACTAAGCCAGGCTGCAGACAAATGGTTGAATCTCTAAAGCAAGTTATGACAGACATGCATAAAACAAATACACGTATACACACCCTCAACCGCCCAAAGCATAGACAGGATGCAGTCAAAGCTCAGCAATTACTGCTCCTTGCTGCTTCAGACTTCGACACATAATAACACGCTCTGACCTAGCTGGGAGTGTCCCGCTAATCCGAGAAGTTTTTAGTCTTTAAATTGCACAAATGCAAGAAGCTGACACATCTTCAGACTGTATTAAAATCTGCAGAAAAAAACTTTAAAACTGTAATAAAATACATGTTTTGAAGCTTATTGGGTCTGATTAATTCCTTGTGCAACCTCTGTCAGATCCATAAAACATAGCGGGGATATATTTAGTTCAATACTTCCTGAACAAGATTTTATAAATCTAAGTTACTAACAAAGACAGATATTGGCAGATAGATATACATACACACAAGTTTTTAAATGTTGTGCCTTTTTGTCACATGCAGTGTCAGGAAAGAAGATGACTAGTTGTGAACTTGGGAGATTCTGTTTTCTTTGCCTTGTCTTGCTAGAGTTTCTGTACAATGGCAGTCAGTTCATTTCAAGTCTAGTTTTTTTATGATTTCCAGTCACATAAATATGTACAGACTGCCCAGAAACATTTTCAAAGACCCTATCCAAAATTTGGTCTGGATATCTTTTAGGAGTATCCTCCTTTCTCCCAACTAGAAAATAGGAATCATAAATTTTTTCTTCAGAGTTCAGGGAGGTTGATGCAGAAATTAAATGAGAAAGCTCTCTGAGAACTGAAACAAAAAAGAGCAGCTTCTAATAATGGGTTGGGATGAAGAGATCTTGTATTAAGAGTGTTCTCTGTCATGTTGGGACCATCACAGAGTGCTTTTATTCTGTATTTGAGTTAATCTTCATACAATTATGCCAATGTGTTCATCTTTTTAACTGAAAAATCTCTCACTTTTTCAGCTGCAAGAATAATTCATATGACAGTGAAGGCCACCAGTGAAAGTTAACAGTGATGTACATTACCTGATGCTTTGCTAAGTAAGCGTAAGAATTTCAGAGAATTGGTTCTGGGGATATGTTTGTGGAACAAGAAAGCATTTCTCACCATGGCCATCCTTCCTGTTTGAACTGGAAATCTCTGTGTTGAACCATGCCCTGCTTGGTCTCTTGTCTATTCCTAAGACCATTCCCCTTCCTCATTTCTAAGTCTCATCTTCTTAGAGATGGGAAGTTAGCTGTCTCTGTTTAAATACAAAACCAGGTTCACCTCAGACCATTCATCCCCTGTGACAAATGGGCCTTGAATGAATTACAGCATTACAGAATTCAATTACAGATTGCTAAATTGCCTTGTTTGGGCTTGCCTTGCTGGCTACAGTTCTCAGAACTGCTAGTAGTATTAACAAATCAACAGGGAATATATCTTTAAGTTTTCTCAGTGGCAATACCTTTGAACAGATAGTAGTCAGCTAAAATGTTTAAATCAAGTTCTTGATTTCAAGCAAATTCTTATATCAAACACAAATAAATTATGGATGCAACTGGAATAAATCATAGAATCATAGATTCATAGAATCCTGAAATTACAGAATCATAGAATGTTTTGAGATGGAAGAGACCTTTAGAGGTCATCTAATCCAACCCCTCTGCAGTGAGCAGGGATGTCTTCAGTTAGATCAGGTTTTCAAAGCTCCATCCGACCAGACCTTGAATGGTTCTGGTCAATGGGGCATCTACCACATCTCTGGGAAATCTCTTCCAGTGTTTCACAACAGTCATTATAAAAAAATTTCTTCCTTATATCTAGTCTAAATCTACCCTCTTAGTTTAAATCCTTTACTACTTGTCCTATTGCAACAGGCCCTACTAAAATATTGTCCCCGTCTTTCCTATAGGCCATCTTTAAGTACTGAAAGGCTGTAGGAAGGTCTCCCTGGAGCCTTCTCCAGGCTCAACAACCCCAACTCTCTTAACCTTTCCTCATAGATGTCCCATCGTTCTGATGATTTTTGTGGCCCTCCTCTGAACCCACTTCAAAAGGTCCATGTCTTTCTTGTGCTGAGGTCTCCAGAGCTGGACACAGTGCTCCAGGTGGGGTCTCATGAGAGCAGAGTAAAGGGGCAAAATTGTCTCCCTTGATCAGTTGGTCACATTTCTTTTGATGCAGCGCAGGAAACAATTTGCTTCTGGGCTGCAAGCACACATTGGAAGCTCATATCCAGCTTTTCATCTACCAGTAATCCCAAGTCTTTCTCTTCAGTCCTACTCACAATTCCTTCATCTCCCAGCCTGTATTGACACTGGGATTGCCCCAACCCCATATACAGGACCTTGCACTTGGCCTTGATCAACATCATGAGGTTCCCATGGGCCCACTTCTGGAGTTTTTCCAGAAAAATGGCATCCCATTCCTCAGGCATGTCAACCACACTGCTCAGTTTGGTGTCATCTGCAAACTTGTTGAGGGTGCAGTTGATTCCACTGTCTGTGCTATTGATGATGACATTATGAGCTGTTGACCACTACCCTCTGGATGCAACCATTCAACCAATTCCTTATCCACCAAAGAGTCCACCCATCAAATCCATATCTTTTCCAATTCAGAGAGAAAGGCCTTGCAGAAGTCCAGGTAGATGATATCCATTGCTCTTCACTTGTCCACTGATGTAGTCACTCCATCACAGAAGACCAGTAAGTTGGTCAGGTAGGACTTGCCCTTGACGAAGCCATGCTGGCTGTCTCAAATCACCTCTTTGTCCTTCATGTGCCTTAGCTTCTAGGGGGATCTGTTTCATGATCTTCCCAGGCACAGAAGTGAGGCTGACAGTTGGGTAATTCTCAGGGTCCTCCTTTCTAGCCTTTTTAAAAAGAAGTGCAATGTTTGTCTTTTTCCAAGCACTTCACCTGACTTCCATGACTTTTCAAATATCATGGAGAGTGTTCTGGCAACTACATGAGGCAATTCCCTCAGGACTCTGGGATGCATCTCATCAGGTCCCATAGACTTTTGTATGTTCAGATTCCTCAGGTGATCAGGACCTGATTTTCTTTTACAGTGGGTGGGACTTTGCTCCCCTAGTCCCCATCTTGCAGTCTATTCACTCAAGAGGTGTAGGAAGAGAGGCTGTCAGTGAAGACTATGGCAAGAGAGTTTTTGAGTACCTCAGCCTTCTCCTTGTCTATTGTTATCCACTTACCAGTCTTGGTCATCACAGGGTGTATGCTCAAACTGGGACAGCTTTCATTGACCTTCCTTTTCTGGCTGACATACCTGGAGAAGCCCTTATTATTCTTTGCAACCCTTGCCAAGCTCAGATCCAGCTGCACTTCAGCCTTCCTGACCCCATCCTTACACAACCTGGCCATGTCCCTGTACTCTTCCCAGGTTACCTGTCTCTGCTTCAACTGCCTGTGCATTTAATTCTTGCTTTTTAGTTTGACCAGCAGGTCTTGACTAAGCCATGACAGTCTTTTGAGTTCCTTGCCTGATTTCTTACAGCTAGGGATTGAGAGCTCCTGCACTGTATGGAAAGTATCCTTAGAGACCTGCCAGCTCTTTATAAAAGCTATTGTTGAATTAGTCCTCCCCTGGAAAATTGTAAGAGCTGCCTACAAAGAAGCCTTCATACAGATTTCACTTCCTTGCAAATATATAGAAATGCCTTTGCTGTTGTGTGACTGTCATCTGATTTTTCTTTCCCTGCACATCTGTTTCACAGCACTCCTTTCAACAATGCAAGTAGAACTCACACCAAAGAAAAAAAGAAAAAATCAGAGTCAAGGCACTCTAAGCACTATATGAGAAAGTCTATATGAGAACAAAATTTCTATCTGCTGTAGACACAAGCTTGTAGGAATCTTGGAGAAAGTTTCTAAGGTAAACACAGTACTGAGGTGGTTTACCAGCAAAAGTGTAATCAAACTCCACAGTGTGCCAAACAGCTTTGCTGTGAATTTACCTAGAGAGCCTATAGGAACAGTAATTCTTTGTCTACAGCACTACCCGATGCTTTGTGTATTCTTGTGGCCCTCTGATATAAATGTGTGTCTTTGCCCAAGGGTATATCTGCCTGTGCCTGCCCAAATGTACGTGCTAGGGATGTACGCCACAGTACCTGCATGAATGCCCCAAAAGAATCTTACTAGAGAGGAGTCTTTTCTTGTGAAAAGTGCAGATTAAAGACAATTGGCTTTTGTTTTCTCTGAAGATTTTACTATTTTTTCAGTGATTATCTCAGAAACTTTCATTTCTTGGAGCACTATTTCTGAAAATTTGTATTTAAAAGAAAAATTATTATGACTTTCTGATGAAAACTTTCATTTACTTGACATAAAGTTTTCCCTAAAAGCCTAAACTGAATTGCTAGGGTGGAAAATATGTGATATGTTCCACTCACTGGAGGTGAAATTCTGTGAAAATATTGACTGGTCATCAGATCTCCTCGTCATCAGTAAAAAAAAAAAATCTTATTATAGGAATTATCTTTTCTTTTTCTCCCTCTATGCAGTCATTCCAATATCCAATATCCTTTAAGACCTAAAAAACAGCTGATGAAATTATAGCTTTTATTTAAGCCTTATATTAGGGAAGGGAAGGGAAGGGAAGGGAAGGGAAGGGAAGGGAAGGGAAGGGAAGGGAAGGGAAGGGAAGGGAAGGGAAGGGAAGGAAAGGAAAGGAAAGGAAAGGAAAGGAAAGGAAAGGAAAGGAAAGGAAAGGAAAGGAAAGGAAAGGAAAGGCAAAAAATTGTTCCATTATTATCATATTAAGAGAGTTAAATATATTTATCTGAATGCACACAGTAAGACATTTCTACTCTTTATCCTTGAAGAACTTTCTGAAGAAGTTAATTAAGAGGTAAAGGTGGTGAAGATTTGTGGACTTTGTTTTCTTACATAGTTGTGTAGTAATTGAGTCTACACTTTGCAGACAATGTGATTTTAAAATCTCACTAACACTGATGAGCCAGATAGGTCTTTAAGTTGTTCAGCTGAGTTGTTTTTGTGTTTCAGCTTTCTAACTGATATAATAACAACTCTTACAACCTTAATGATTCTGTGATTCTGTGATAAAGTGGACACATTAATACCGTGTCTAAACTGTAGTTGTTCCCATGTGCTAGCTGCTTCCAAAAGTTTCACACCAATTCTCTGTGAAGGTATGGTGTCCTCACATACTTCTTTTCAGGACAAATGTGATGAAAACAGCAATTAACAATCAAAAATAGCGTTATATTACTCTCCAGATATTTATATCCAGTTAAGTAGCCAGCCAGCACTGTTTAGTAAAGTTCCTGCAGTACCTTGTATTGTTATGTATACCTTCAGGTCTTCCTAAAATATCAGTATCACTTTTGTCCAGCAGAAGAATTAGTAATTCTACTAATTCTATTTGTGCTGTTCAGCTCTGGGACTATTCACAGGCAGTTCCACTTTTGTGTTTTACTGCCACGGTGCCTCAATAGGGCTGTGCAAAAGTGGAACACAGGTGAACGTTCTATTTTCCAAGGAACTGCAGCTAGCATAGAAATACACAGAAGACAGAAAAATATTTCACACACACAGAATCACACAGAATCACTCGG
>NW_010164688.1:0-1095 GCF_000695765.1 Mesitornis unicolor | reverse complement strand
TGGAACCTGGGGTCGTTCCTGCCCAGATGCACTTTCTCTGCACTTTCCCTTGTTATATTTCATTAAATTATTCCCTGCCCAACATAGACATGTTGGGGAAAAGAATGAATCCCACTTTCTGATGCGAAAGGCTTCACCTTGAACCCTGTTTTCTTTCTGATTTCTGCGGCAAAATCATTTCCCTGCTGGGTTTTAAGGTGGGATTTCTGTCTCAGGGGCCAGGAGCATTCTTAGGCAACTTTCCCACAGTGTAAATTATATATAATAGGGCTTGTATTCCTTTATTCACACAAGGAATACATCTGTTATGAGTGTCTGCTTTACCTTGCATTGATCAGTTGGGACCTTTCAACCCAAGATCTCGTTTTGCCGAAACACGGAGTCGATTTTAAGGACGCGTCATCCAGGAGCAGCCTTAATCCTATTGCCAAGTGGATCTTCCCACTAAACCATCCATCTAAACGGGATACAGCAAACTGCAGGGAGCAGGCACAGACTAATTGCATTAAACTTGCTTTTATGGAAGTAATTTTTCAAAAGTAATTATTTCGCTCTGCCGTTAGAAAAGACCAAGCCTTTAACGGCGTCGAGTCAATGAATTCCTCCTCGTGCCGCCCTCTCGTTTGCTTGTGGCTTTAAGGCACCTTTTTCTTAAAATACAGTTTATTTATTCACAGCAAAGTGTATTTTCTCATTTATGATGGATGGCTACCACTGCTTTGGGCACACAAGTCAGATAATCAAAGCTGTATTATTCTCCCTGGCAAACCCTTCATCCCACATTCGTTAGCTTAACGGGATGTGGCTTTGGGCACGCATTTTTAGGAGTGGATCCCGCTGTTGTTGTTATTATCCCCCCCCACCTCCGTGCTCGATTCGGAGGAAGCAGAGTTTGGCCAGCGCCAGGAACTGTGCGGGGCCTTTCAGAGCCGCTCAGCCTTGGCTGCCTCTCAAAGAGCTGCACAGCAGAGGAAAGCCGTGATGCTGCAGTAGAGGAAGGCTCTCTGAAGAGGTGGTGTTCAGCAGAAAAAGGCCAATTGAGCCAACCCGGGGCGTTCTGCAGGATATCACAGAATCTTAGGAGTTGGAAGGGAC
>NW_010164687.1:94484-94816 GCF_000695765.1 Mesitornis unicolor | reverse complement strand
GATCTGCCCATTGTAAGTGAAGATCAGGTTCGAGACCATCTGAAGAATATGAAGGTGCAAAAGTCCATGGGACCTGATGACATCCAACTGCAGGTCATGAGAGAACTGGTGGATGAAGTTGCCAAGCCGCTATCCATCCTATTTGAAAGGTCATGGCAGTCTGGTGAAGTCCTGGCTGACTGGAAAAGGGGAAACATAATCCCCATTTTCAAAAAGGGCAAAAAGGAAGACCCAGGAAGCTATCGACCAGTGAGTCTCACCTCTGTGCCTGGCAAGATCATGGAGCAGATCCTCCTGAAGGCTCTCCTAAGGCACATGGATAACGAGGATGG
>NW_010164687.1:78088-94043 GCF_000695765.1 Mesitornis unicolor | reverse complement strand
GGTACCTGCACAGGCTGCAGAGGTGGGCACATGCCAACCTCATGGAGTTCAACAAGGCCACGTGCAAGGTCCTGCACTTGGGTTGGGGCAATCCCAAGCACAAATTCAGGCTGGGCGGAGAATTACTCAAGAGCAGTCCTGAGAAGGACTTGGGGTGTCAGTCGATGGAAAACTCAACATGAGCCGGCAACATGCGCTTGCAGCCCAGAAGGTCAACCACATCCTGGGCTGCATCACAAGAAGAGTGGCCAGCAGGGTGACGGAGGCGAGTCTGCCCCTCTGCTCTGCTCTCCTGAGACCCCACACAGAGCACGGCATCCAGTTCTGGGGTCCCCAACATAAGAAGGAGTTGGAGCTGTTGGAGCGGGTCCAGTGCCACAGAGATGATCAGAGGGCTGGAGCACCTCCCCTATGAGGACTGGCTGAGAGAGTAGGGGCTATTCAGCCTGGAGAAGAGAAGGCTCCAGGGGGACCTCATTGCAGTCTTCCAGTTCCTGAAGGGATCCTACAGAAGAGCTGGGGAGGGACTTTTTACAAGGGCAGGTAACAATAGAACAAGGGGGAATGGTTTTAAAATGGAAGAGGGGAGATTTAGACTGGGTATTAGGAAGAAATTCTTTACTGTGAGGGTGGTGAGACACTGGCACAGGTTGCCCAGGGAAGTTGCGGATGCCCCGTCCCTGGCAGTGTTCAAGGCCAGGTTGGTTGGGGCTTTGAGCAGCCTGGTCTGGTGGGAGGTGTCCCTGCCCATGGCAGGGGTTGGACTGGATGAGCTTTAGGGTCCCTTGCAACCCAAACCATTCTATGATTCTATGATTCTCTTTGTTCAGCCTCTCTTTTCCAACAGAAATCCCTTTTTTTCTCCACCATTTTTTTCCTTGCCCACTATGGTTATTTTTCTGTATGGTTTAAACTGGAAGGAGGAAAATTCAGGTTAAATATTAGGAAAATCCTCCTTGATAATTCGGACAGTAGAAGCACTGAAACATCTTGCCTGAGGAGGTGGTGGAGGTCCATCACAGGGTGGTTTTAAGGAAGGAATTCAACAAAGATGCACTGGGGATTTCTCAAGTCTGGCTGGTCTTGCCTTGGGGCAAGAGGATGGACCAGATGACCCCCTCAGATCTCTTCCAGGCTTATATTTTTGTGATTTCTTTCACATCTCCAGGGTCTGGGTGTACTTAAATGGCTCAGGATGCGCTGATGCTTAATTAAAACTTTATAGCACAGGGTAAGTGTGTAAAGCTGTATAGATGATTTTTCCAGGGTCACTGTTCTTACATCCAGAAAGGTGCTGACAGAAGTACACACAAACACACATGGTGTTATAAGAGGTGTGCTCATCATTTATTTATGAAGTTTATAATCTGACACTTAAAAAAAAAAAAAAGATCCTAACAGGCTCCAGCATTCCACAGTTGTTGAAATGTCACTTCTCAGATACAGATATTGATTTACAGTTTGAGACCAAGCATATTGTAGTCTGTGCTAACAAGCCAGTGCAACTCTACTCGACATTTCTCAGTGAAGGAGAGGGCTAAGTCATGCTTGGTGTCATTTGTCAGAAAGCACCGAGTTTCGTGGGTGTACTCCGAACTGGGGAGCCTGTGGACACGGATCCTTTCTGCCTGGGCAGCAGGGTTAAATGAGAAGAGTGTCAGGTTTTTATTTGGAGCCCACAAAGCAGCACGCAAGATTTCTGAAGGAGCTTGGTATGGGGAGATCCATGAAAAACAATGGTCTAAATGAAACCTGGTCACTTGGATGCTTGTCTGAGAGGTGAAGAAACAATTTTAATCTCTCTTTCACAGCTTTACTGAGATCTCTGGGCACCTGATTCAGCCACTGGCTGACAGTTACTCCAAAAAACATTCTGTGCTAGAATATGTTGACTTTCTTTGAATAATCACCTAAAGTCAGATAACCCAGCTGGAATCCATGCTGTCTGAAATGCTAAAAATTGGAGTTGCAGATGCTGGAGAACATTATAAGCTCACCCACAGGGAATAAACCCATGATGTCGGTGATGGACAGCTGACCACCAGGGAGGCAGTGAGAATAACATGAAACACACTGGTGAGACCACATCTGGAATACTGGGCCCAGTTCTGGGCCCCTCAGTTCAAGAAGGACAGGAACTGCCTGAAAGAGTCCAGCAGGGCCACAAAGATGATGGAGGGAGTGGAGCATCTCCCTTCTGAGGAGCGGCTGAGGGAGCTGGGTCTCTTTAGCTGGGAGCAGAGGAGACTGAGGGGTGCCCTCATTCATGGGGATCAATTTGTAAAGGGCGAGTGTCAGGAGGAAGGAGCCAGGCTCTGCTCAGTGACAGCCAATGACAGGACAAGGGGCAGTGAGTGCAAGCTGAAGCATAGGAGGTTCAACCTGAAGATGAGGAAAAGCTTTTTCACTGAGAGGGTTCCAGAGCATGGCCCAGGCTGCCCAGAGAGGTTGTGGAGTCTCCTTCTCTGCAGACATTCAAAACCCGCCTGGCCGTGTTCCTGTGTGACCTGGTCTGGTGATCCTGCTCTGGCAGGGGTTGGACTGGGGAAGCTTTCAAGGTCCCTTCCAACTCCTCATATTCTGTGATTCAGTGATTTTGCTTCATTTGCATGGAGCTCATTTTCAGATCAGAAGGCAAACATCTTGGTTCCAGCAAAGCCAATGGCAAAACTCCTGCTGACACCGCTGGGAGAGCAGAAAATTTTTTAAGACTTAGCTTGAACATAAACTTCCAAAAATTAAATCCCTAGTGAGGAAATCTGTATATTTTTCATCCCAGTTCCATTGGTACTGAGCCAGGTACAACACATGATTGCATTTGCTGCTACTCTTTAAGCAATTTTGTAACGCCAGAATCTGTCTCAGGCACTGATGGTTGTGTATACCAGACCAGGCACACAATGAATACTCCATCCTTAATGCCCCATACTTTAACGACATTAAGTCAGGGATGGACTCCCTTTTTTAGAGTCTTGGCCATGGTCTGCTGCTTACTGCAATTCTAACTGCTATTTTCTAGGACATTTATGACTGTTTTTATCATTGGAGAGAGCTGTACACTGAATTGATAATGCCCGTGGCTTCAGCATGATATAACTACTTTTGCTGTCTGTGCGTGTGTTGATAGAAAGACTGTGTTGTGAAGAACAGGTGAATTTCTGATAACCAGGAGGTGTTAGCGGATTGTCTTATATTTCCTTCTTTCTTCCTAGGCTTCTGACTTGGCTGCATGCTTTACCTAAAAATGATAGATTTCCATTAGATGCTTTGGTCCAAAATTTCTCCTGCTGATTTAGAGAAATGATTGCCTGCTGTCCAGATGTTATCTTGCCAAAAGATAAGCTGGAAGAGCCACTGAAACCTTTTTATCATATTTCTAATCCGAAGCATTCTAATGGCATTAACCTTGCTAATATCATACTGAAGAACTTCCTTTCAGCCTTCATTTTTCAAAAGAGCTTTTAATGTTTTGTTTTCTGATGCCACCCTTTATTTATTTTTTTCTGTGGTGCTTTGTGGTGGTGGGTGGTCGCCTGCAGCAGTGGAAGCATGTGCAATCAAACTTGCAATAAGACAGTAGTCTCTGATTGTCATCAGCTGCAGCTCATTATTCTCTCAAGGATTCCTTGTGCCAATCGATGATAAACAATGTGTAATCACTTGCAATTGATTGCAAATCAGATTGCATAGACTGGCATGTGGAGTCCTTGACGGAATAATGAGCGATGCCTTTTGCCCACTCCCAGGGCTGTAAGGCCCACACGCCATTATCCAATAGCTCCTCTCCTCTCTCTGACTCAAATGCTAAGCAGGATGTATCAGGTCAAGGTTGTGCTTATATTTGGCATACAACATTTTGGTCATTCATTTCAGCTCGGTCTTGTCTCTCCCTGTGCGTGCCCTAGGGCTGTATTTTACTGGGATGTTGCCCTCTGCGTGATGTTGCGGAGAAAAAATCTGAGAGGTTAGGGGATGGTTATGATTCACTCCATCAACAGTGCACTAAATCTGTTTTCCTTTCTATAGATTTCTAAATCTATTTTCCCCCTCAAAACTGGGGTGACAGCTCAGTTGCGAAGCAGTTGTTAGAAAAATGGTCTGGACAAGTCACAAGTGACAGAGGAACAAGCTCCTGCTGACTTGTTCCAAAGCCAAGTAAGACATCTGCTGAGGTCAGCTAGGTTTTGCTATTTAGACCTTCTAAAGTAGTGTTAATCAGGTCTGGTCTATCGACCACTGGTGGCCTGAAAAGCACCACAAAAGATAGTTGGTGAAACTATGGCACACAACTTCAGCAGCTGCTTTCTGATTGATGTTTGTGGCTGCCACCAGGCACGGATGGCTCTGTAATCTAAAATGTTGATAACCAAACACTAATATTTTGATTTTAGAAGTATTTTGTTTATCTAATTTTTAAACACATTGTTATTTACCAACCTCCCTCCCAGCTGCTGTAGGATAGTAGATTTCTGGGCCAGAAGTCCTTTGTTCATAAAAAGGTTGGTGTTTTTTTCATTAAAAGAGGTCAAGAAAGCTCATTTTAAATAAGTTCTCTTTCTGGATGTTTTAGTTTTTCAGACCTAGGTGTATGTGAGGCTACAGTGATGTCATGCCAATACTAATCTTAGAAGAGGACATGAAATCTCATCTGATTTCCACATGAAAAAATAAACAAAAAAATCTATTAAAAATACTCATGGTGTAGGCTGTTTCACTGTTAGTGTTTTGGTTTTTTTACTTCAAGCAAGCAGGGTCTTGGCTTGATCTTTATATTTAAATGAGAAAAGAATAACATTTGCATTCACTGAATATTTTGGTTGAGATAATAATCTCTATTGAGAACATACTTCCTTTTAAACATCTGTAAGGCAATCAATTGGAAACTGATGCACTGCTCTAATCTTACTTGAGAATCAGGTTCTTAGTAAGGACTTGAAAACCATAAAGGACCAAAAACTAGACTTTAATAGAGATGGAACTCTTCAAGTAAGTATGCTTTTAAAATATATTCAAATGTTTTATTTTCTAAAGAAAATTTTACTCGCTGTTTATGTAAAACAATGTAGCTCTACAGACTTCAACAGAATTAACTGATTTACCCAAATATCAGTGCGGTCAGAGAAAAAATTACTGAATGAAAAATGCACAGCTAATAATTAAAGAGATGGCTTGGTTTTGTAAATCTTTTTCCAAGTGTTTCATTAATAGTCATTGGTGTGTTAAAGTACAACTTTTTGAAGCTGCAATGTAGCTTGCAATTGCTCTTCTATGAGCCACTGTTAAAGAGATAAAGCACGTATATTATCTGCAGCAGGCTTCTAGAAAAATGTTATTCCCAAGGGAATTCCACCTTCAAAAACAAAAAGGGCCATGAATTTATTTCAAGTCCATTTTTCTTCACTGACCAAAACTGGTATGTCAACAAAGGAAATAAGTAGACAAGTTTGGCTTTTCCCCTTATAATCTCAGTTTATAAGGAGAAACAGGAGGAGATATTTTCTTTGCATTTCTTTTAAAGTACAGTCTTATCAGAGATCAGAAATATGTCGAAATTCTCCAGTATTTTAAAAGGTCACAAATTTCAATAGTTGGTTTAAATTACCTACACTAGAAATAAACTCCCAGCAATTCACCTCTCAAACTTGAGAACACACTCTAAAACTATGTGAAGCTTTTGAAACATTATGGACAAAATGTGAGCCAAAGCGTTTTGGAAAGGAGGGAGCAATTTCTCACTGGGTTCAGTGATTCCTGCCAGGCAATGGCCAGCAGCAATTCACGCTGTTGACTTTAACAGCTTTAGAATCAGGCCCTTAAACCTTTTCCACAATGAATTTTGCTTGTTGAATTGAAACATTCAGCTCTAAGCAGCACTGGCCCAGGACAAGGCATGGCCACACATGAGCTGTGTATTTGGGCAGTACAGTATCCACGGGCAAGTGACTGCACAAGACTCATTTCAAGGAACAGGTTACCTCAGTGACAATGGGAATCATGGGTCTCAATGCTGGCAGGGGCTGGTTTTCATCACTCCGTGAGGTACACCTACAGACTGCATCTTGCACACAAGCGAAGGGCCTCCTCTCTCCATCTCCTCTCCAAAGAGATGACTTTCTGAAGGTGGTGCTACAGGAATTCACCATTCCCCCCCTGCATAGAGCACAGCAAGGTGCAAAGCATGGGGCTGGCTGAGTTACAGGGCCGTAAACCTGCCATGTCTGGCAGGAAAGCAGATACAAGATGAGCTTTCCTTGGCCCTGCTGAAGAGGAGGGTGATTTATACAAGGTGTATGTCTGCTCAGTGCCTGAGCTGGACAGACAACTTTAGTTTGGCTTTGTTGCATGTCTATGCTTTAACCATCCTTGTGATAAAGGGCGGATGAAGGTGTGGATGGTATGTTGGTATCTCTGCTGTGCCTACAGATGTCTTGTGTAAGAGGAGTTGTGATGTGGTATAAACTGTGGGAGCTGTCCTAGATAGTTTTATTTATTTACACTAGAGCTTTTGTATAACAGATATCTAGCATTTTACATGTATCTCCTATGTGAGTCAAAACATTGGCCAGTTTACAGAGTGGGCACTGATGTTCTGCAAACTGCTTGGTAAATAATTATACCCAGGTTTGTATTAACTGCTTCAGCCTTCTGCGGCGCCCTGATGGAAATATGCAATTAGGGAGCATCTGTGACAGGTTCTTGGTTTTTTTTTCTTGTTTTGTTTTACTGTAGGACAAAACAATTTAATTACAAGCACCAAAACAGATAAAATATAATGTGTTTCTGCTTTGACATTCACTAAGGATTTTTAAGTATTAAACAGTAAAACAAGAGCTATAGTTCTGGCTATAGTTAAAAAATTGCAGCAACTTTGTAGAATAATGAAAATACTAAAGCAGGATTTATATCTTCAGTGTGACAGTAAAGAATATACAAACTCTCTTACACTGAAAATTCTTTCCCTGACTGCATATATTATTTGCTAAGTTGAGGAACACTTGTAAACCAGAGGCGAACAACCTGTGCACATCTGAGAATTGGACAAGATTGTCCATGCCAAAGAAGCAAGACTCCTTTTAACCAATATCAAAAATAAACACAGCATAAAACACAGAGTGGTGAGAAAGATGTTCATGCCTAGAGATGGTCTCAGTTTAGGGTTAGTCTGGGTTTTGATGATCACTTGAGAGACTTAATTAAGACAAGGTTCATGTTCAACTGCAGAGAAATCTCAAGGAATTTCAAATTCTTTTGGTCAAAATCATCTAAGAATCACTGTTTTCATGAGATTATCTGTATAGCTTATACGAATGGTCCTCCAGGCTTGGAAGCGACTTAGATAAAAAAAAAAAAAAAGAGATCAGATTTCAAAATCTAGCTTTGCTCATTCTTCCCTAATAGTAACAAATTCAAGGAAGAAAAATATATTGAAACATTGTGAAAGTGTGACAAAGCAGATTTAAATTTGAACCACGGAAAGACAACGGGTCTGCATCACCAGGCCATGCCCATTTCACTCGATACTAGTATACACAGTCTTCCATCAGACAGTCTCAAATCCTTGAGCAATGTGATAAATTGTTGGAAAGTACTTGGAAAATGTTCATGACTGAAGTATGATTTACAGGTCTAGCCTTACAAACAGCAGCACACAGTGCACGAGAGGGCCTTTTTACAGCATTTTCCAGCAGAGATGCCATGCCATGCTGTGTTTTCCATGTAGCTCGCTACATTTTTTCATCCAAACCAAGTTAAGTTTTATTTTCTCCTCTGCAAATCTTGAAAAACTTTTTCTTGAAGATGAATCCTCTATTATGTAGTGTGTATTACAGAAATTAATAAAGTTAATGAAATGAGGCACTGTTGGTTCATATGTGATTTCATCAGTCACACATCTCTCTTTAATTTGAACAGGTTTGGAGCCTACTTCTCACTTACACAAAAGTCTCACTGTTAGTTTAAGAAATCCTCATATAAATAAAACCCACTTTCTGATGCATCATAAAATATCTAATAGCAATGAATACTTATAGTTGCAAGAGCTATTTTGGCTGGACTCATGGTAGTTCCCCAGGCCCAGGATTAACACCGCTTTCCCTGCATTTTGAGAACAGAGGAACTGTCAGTATCCTCCAACCAGCAGTGACTAAAATCAGATGTTTCAGTGGAAGAAGCTTCTCATTAGGCTCGCAGAGAATGAGCTTTGAAAAACTGGTTTGCTTGTTTATTTTTTTTTTTTGCTTGAACAAAGGGAAGTGCAAATGCACCTGAGTGTAAGTGCAAATTGGGCTTTTTGCGTTTCATGTTGATACAGCAAAATCTAAAGGAAATTACAAAAATATCCAGCCAACAAACAACTCTATTTAGTTTGTGGTTTCAGGGCTAAACTCCAGCCGTTAAGGATCACTGAAGGCAAGCTCAGGTTAGAAATTCTGTCCTTTGGAAATTCTGCTTTGGTAGTAGAAGTCCTAAAATGGTAAGGCAAGTTTCATACTGAAGAGCTGATGTAGGGCTACCATCATAGATTATTTAAAATGATGTTATTTTGGTTATAAAGAAAGAAGAGATGATAAGCTAGGGCTCTAAATGTAGCACTGACATGTGTCTTCTAGTTGGACAGGTTTTTAAACAGTAGCAGTAAGGCAGGATAATAAGAAGCTCAGATCCAGTAATGCCTCCAGTAAAAACATCACCCAAGGAAGAAGGATGGAGGGTGGTGTGTGCTCTGGCTGTGGATAAAAGAACCTATTTCAGAAACCAGGCATGAAGTGAGGCATCCCAGCTGAAGCAGTTTGCTTTGAAAGTCAGCTCCTCTCTCCAGGCAGTCCTCTCATGTTCCATCTCTGGTTGAGGCATATTTGCCTGACGACTGCAAGGGCTTGCACTAGGCAGACAAATACTGAGGTAAATATGCAGACCTCTGCAGTCATGGACACATACTTCAGCACTTCTTTCCCCCTTGTCTGACATCTCTCTGGCCATCAATACAGCAATACAATTTGGAGTTATGGGCAATTAATGGAGATTGAACGTTCAACTCTGGCTCAGGCTGCGCTGCTAGGAGTCAGTTCAAGCTGTGAATAGCCTCTGTCCCAGGAATGGTGATGCCAGGCCACGCTGCCTAAAGGACACAGATGGGTGAACACAGGGCCATTGCCCTGGCTTGCTTAGCTCATGACTCTGGTACCAGTGTCACGGGGTGATGGGATGAGAAGTACAAGCATGCACATGGCCTCCTTGCCAGTCATAATATTTATCCACCTAACTTGAGGTAAGTCACTTCATCCAACTTGTGCTACCTCTGCAGATTGGACGTTACAGCTCCATCTCAGAGGGGTTCTGGGGAGTAAAAGTCCTTTAGTAATCCGGAACAGCACAGCACCCTGTAACAGTAAGTGCAGAGCCCCCACCGCCTTCCTATTTCCAGGGTTGAAAATTGCTACCATCAGACCCACAGTGCTGAGGCTACAGAGAGAAATATTCACACCAGAGGAAGGGATCCCCGAGGGATTATGCATTTTCTGTGTTAATAATTTTGTGAGCCCTCATTGTGGGTCTTTGCCTAACATTGTGCATTACATTTGGGCTCCAGCAGCGAGAGGTGTGCTCAGATGTGGCACAACAGAATGGCTCAGACAAGCACACCACAGGGAAGAGAAACTTGGTGATTTTCTTGATCAGGGTTTTTTCCATTTAAAAACAAAATTCCAGTGAAATAAAAAGTCCTTAAAACATGTATTATTTATTTTCAACGGAGTAAAAGAGCCCCTACGGTATTTTGAAAGAATGTCTCTTTTATAGGTCTGCAGTGATAACATGTTGGAAGTAACTAACAATTATGTTATTTTTGTCCTCGCTAATAATGCTCAGGGAGCAATTGATGTTTCTTTTAGAGTTAATAAGAAACATTTGAAGCAAAAGCAGGAACTGTGGAGATAAAGCAATTGGCAAGAAATAGTATGTTTAAATACCATAAAACAGACAGTACCCAAACAGGTGTGAGATAAAGTGGTATAAATAAACTACTCTGTATGCAGCCCATCACACAGCAGAGTTGTGTAAAAAATTGCATGAAATAACTTCACTCCTATTCAGAGGAATACATAACAAAACCCAGTCCTTGTGTCTTCTAATTAGCTTCAGCAGCTGAGAAAACATTTCTCATGTGGAAATTTCTAAAAGTTAAAAGTTGTTCTGTAAAAATGAAAAATAAACAAAAGAAGCAGTCAGACTTGCAAACCTTCTGCAGAAACTATATCTAAATTTCGTAAACCTCTTCAACAGTTAAAACCAGTATCCTGCAGAGGCAGTGGAGCCTCTTTTAACCTTGCACGTTTATGCCTGGCTCTTTTAGTTATTCTGCATTGCCTGGTGGCATTACAATACTACATGATGGCTATGTTCTCTTTATTATTTGCTTTCACAAACAGACATTTGTCCTTTCTTCATCCAAACATTTGGTTGCATTACGGGTTGTTTGGTTTAGATTAAAGATTTTCTTTTTTTTAAGACCAGTCAAATGCAAAGTAAATCAGCACTAGTAAACATGAGGTGAAAATAATTACCGATGCTCACATGACTGATAAGGAGAACTATGGAAAATGGCTCACAACACAATCCACCTGGTTTCTGTGGCTCCTACAAATGAGAAGCTGTGATAGGTACACTGAAAGGTTTGTCAAGATCCATTGATCTTTTGGGTACGTGCAATGACTTGTATTTTTCTTTGATCAGCATGTGAATTTGTCCAAAGTGTGAATTTTAGGTGACATATTATGATTTTTGTGAGTCTCAATCACTGTCTTTGGGCTCTTTCAAACTCATATTAAAGGAAGCCAAGAACTTAGATGTGTCTGCGTGCCAAATTTCAGATGGTTTTAGAGATCAGAGGTTTCAAGTGTTCCTCACTAACTCCCTTGTTTGTGAATCAGGTCCCTGAATCCAACTTTTGTGCAGTCTTGAGTTATGCCAAAAGCAAAAGAGAAACCACAGTATCTCTTTGGAGACTCATTCTCTGGCCTGTAACACAGAGTGTGACTTGGAAAAAAGAGCCTCTGCACTGAGACTCTGCTGACAAAACCCTCCCCATAATTTGTGTTCTGCATAGCATGGAGGAGTCTCTAAACACAGGGCCTTGGTTCCCACCCAGTTCCTGGGCTGACGGAAACATGCTTTACATAACTTTTGTTTGTGCCCTGTGATTCTGTGCTGGAAAGATTCAGAAGGGTTGGTCTGGAAGGTACATAACCTGTGCAGCTGGTATGTCACTCACAGCCCTCATACACTGGGATTGCTCTGGACCAGCCTTCCATGACTGGGAATAGATGGATGTCATGTCCAAGTAGACACCATGCTTATTTTGGAGTCCCTTGAATTGACCATGAGCAGGGCTCCTGTGGCCAAGTCACACCAAAATAAATACGGTGTTACAGAAGAACGTGGCCCCATGGCTCTTCAGGAGCTCATGTTTTTAGCTTCTAAGCTCCACTGTCTCAGGCTTGCTACATGAAGCAAAGGTTTGCACCTTTGAGAGCCAAAGGTGGTTGTGCAAAGATGCTCCCATGAGATGCGCATATGGCACAGCTGGAGCAGCCCAACACTGATCAAACTCCAGATGCACATGGGGTTCACTCTGGTCCAGCATGAAAAAGATGTGAATGTGCTTTGGTCCTCCAAGCTGGTGGCTCTTTCTGACATGCCAGGAGAGCTCAGCTTTGCAGTGTGTGACATTGCATGGTGTGCACATGCTCTGTAAGAACAGGAGTGCTCAGAAACTGATATAACACCGAAAGAAACACAGAAATGGGAACACTTCTTCAGGTTGGCTCTTTTCAGATAACCACTGATAGATGTGATAAACTCCCAGCACTGCTGCTAATAAGTAAAGGAAAGGAAGTCAATGTTCTTTCATTCTCTGACACATGGTGCATTTTGGTTTCACTCAGAGTAGCAAACCTTTCTTCCTTGTAGCAAGTATTATAAATAGGCCCACTTCTTATCAGATCCTCCTCTTAATGTTTTTCATTAGAAAACCACAGTTAATTTTAGATAATTGTTAGAGATAATCTTAAATTTGTGTGTAATGTATGCCTCAGTTCTAAGAAAAACACGACATTGGGGAAGGTACTGCCTGCCTAACAGCTTTTCATTTACAAGTCTGCTATGAGAGCTCTTGTTCATGTCATTCTACTGTCTTAGACATTCAGACTCCTGTCTCTCAAAGCAGATAAAATTTTAACTTGCTTAGTATTTATTGTCTTCTATATTTTGTAACAGCTTCTGAGCAGTGTGTTCAGGGACTGAGCACATGTCCTGCCAAACAAGAAGAAAAAGGTTTCCAACAGTCTATGCCAGAATTTGCAATAGCATATCTGACTCTTAAAGCTTTCCTGTGGGAGTCAATTTTACTTTATTTGACAGCAGTGGCATTTGCTGCCAGAAGAATAAAGACAACAGTTGTTTAAAAAAGCATGTGTGTCACCCTGCAATATCAAACGATCTGCTCCGCATTGCAAGAGATTTAAGATGAAATGAACAGATCAATTCCCAGGACCAAGGAGAATAAGTGTTTCTAACACCAAAGGAGGAAGGAGGTTCATCTCTCAATAAGAAAGGATTGAAAGTGGACTGCAAATAGTCCATTAAGTTTTCTGGAAAGGACAAGGAGCATAACCAAAACATGGCAAAAGTTTAGTAAAAAAAAGCATTATGCATTACCCTTGCAGTCCATTTTCTGTTCAGTATAATTGCTGGATATTTCTTGAATAGCATAAAAATAAATATAAAATATAGCAGCACTTGGGCCTTTAATATGCAAGGCATCATAAAAATAAAGAGAGCAAAAAGCAGTCTCTGATCTTCTACTTTAAGAAAGGCAATGGGGAAATAGAGGTGTAGTGAATTCTTTGGGTTGCCAGAGTGGTCAGAGAGAAGAATGAGGGATTTCAATATCCTGATCTTCTTACTGCCAGACAAAGGCATCTATTCCCTGAGCAGCGTTTACTTTAACAACTAGGGCTGAATGTTGCAAACGTTTGTAGCTGAATTATCTGAACATTTTGAAGACTGTGTACCTCGAATGTTGTGGTTTTCTGGGAAAATTAGTGGAAAGAGTTCTTCTTGGCATGCATAAATGCTAGGAAATTCTAACATCATGCACAAAATCTCAAATCTGCCTTTAGGAAAAGTCAATTTCCTTCATAAATTGGCTACTTCTCATTGGCAAAGGTGAGCAGGGTCAGGGAAAAAAAGCAAACATGAACCTACTTTTAACTTTGTGAGGAAATTTTAAGCCCCACAAATTTAAATACATTTTGCCTTTTATTGTGAAGTCCTGGTATATTTCTAATAGCAAGTTTCTTAAAGTTCAGCCCTTCTATTTTATATCCTCTGTTTATGACATGTGCGAATGGACATGCATCCAAGTTTATAGCTGACAGCCCCATCAGAAAGTCAGCCAGTCTGGAAGTTTAAACCTGCAGATTTTCGGGGTCAGTCCCATTTTGCACTCCCTGTGGTCCATGGAAACCCACAGTTTATAGATCTTAAGATAACAGAGGGACCATGTTTTTTTTCACCCAGAGTTAATTGTATTTCAAACCATCAGGCATATACTTTTTACTCTGACACACACCCATAAAAACAATCTCACTTTCATTCTTACTGGTGAGAGAGAATAAAACAAAGGTTGATCGCTTTATTCATATACTATAGCTCTGCTAATAAGTCTCATTTCTTATCTTGCTATTCCTGTCTGGCACCTCAAATGAACAGAAACTGCTGGTAAGATCAGAAAGTATAGTGTTTTTAATAAAGTGATACATTAAACTCATTTTCACCTTTGATCAGAAGCCTTTCCATGTAGACTTAAAGAATTTAAAAGTTAATATATGTATGACACACATTAGCTAGCCTGGGGTATTGCAGAACAAAACATTCTGCTTTTCGGTGTGGCTTATTCTTGTGGCTGCATTAGTAAATTAACAAATGAAGGGGAAAAAAACCCACACACAACATGAAAAACATGTTTTGTGCTCATTAAAAAATATCCATTAGTTCATAGTATATGTACAGTAAAAATGAGTTTTAAGATTTCACAAGTAGAAACTAGTAGGTTTGCACTAATTCATTGGTTCTTGTTGTCACTGTAATGCAAGTATCAGCAAGACTCTGTGGGACAGGTGGTATCATAAGGGTGTCCCACATCATCAGAAAAGTTGTAAAACACACACAAAATATCTCTATTTCCTGCTTTAAAGCTGTAGGCACTTGTTTGACAGTAAGATAAGTTTGACCAGAAAGTCCATACTACAAATCCCCAGGGTGAAATTTAACCCTATATGGCTTATTAACCATTTAATAAACATGCAGGAAGAAAGGCCACACCATCATCTTACCTTTTCAGAGGCACATGGTGTTTGCCAAAGCATGCAGCATGCTGCCAAAAGGGTTCCTCTTACTGAAGCAGCTATCACAGGAAGGTTTATAGGTCCCATCTCCTGCCTGCATAAAAACCTGGCAAAAAAAAAAATAAGTACACATTTAAACAGTGTTCTTTCTTTCAAACATCTACTAAGTGACTTATTTGCAGAAAAACAGGTGTGGATTCATTCCCCTTCTCCTCTCTTTCCCCCTTGACCCCATGCTGAATTAAATTCCATCACAAAGGTGAACCAACTACAACCTGCAGCGGGGATCCACTGCACCAGTAGCAGTTAAAGGATAAAATTTACCATACCGGCCCCAGAAGTTACTGAGGTACTACCTCAGTCTCCAGCTTCACTTACCTATCCAGTTGTGAGAGGAGGCTAACGCAAATGGTTACAAGCTGCTTTCTTCATGGCATGGGGCTACAGCCCAAAGGACCATGGAAGTCCACACTCAGGTAACACTCCTGAGCTACCCACAGCTGTGGGCGCCCTGCATGTTTCTGCATTTCACCATCCACCTCTAGTGCAATTACAGCACAGTGGTGATGATGATGATGGTTACAAAAAATGCATCCCACTTTCCAAGTGCAGCATCACAGAGGGTGGTTTTTGGTTCAGTTGCTTTAAACAAGGCACTGATTAGCTACTAATCAGCAAGCGATTAGCAAAGACAGCTGGGTCACTTGGAGTTCAGCGTGTGCATTGTTTGCTGGGAGGCACCGAGACAGTCGTGCTCAGCCTGAGCACACATGCTGATACGATTGTCCACTGAAAACAATCTCCCAAACCAAGTTTGTTGAATGGATAACTTGCATCCCATAAAATTTTAAGCATAAATATTGCAAAATAAGAATTATGGTACTGACTGGCTTTGTAAAGCATTATAAGATGTTGGTTGTTAATGCTTTTGATTAAACAGCTCCAGTATGTAACACATAATCAGGAACACTGCAATATATTGAAGAACCATCTCTTTTTTTAAACAAAAAGATTATTATAAACAAACTGTACCATGTTGTTCCACTAGCCATGGTCACTCAGTATCAGATCAGGAAGTACTAAGAACCGCCAACAGCAGGTTTATATAAAGGATAACTACAGAGCAGCCCTTTCTGAGTACAGGCCCGCCAAGAGCTGCACACAAAACCATAGCTGTGGTGGTGCTGGAAGTGATGTGGTCTCACTTCAGCAGGCAATCCCCAGTAAGGCATTTTGGCTACCTGAAGAAAACAGATATTTACACCAACATATTTGTCCTTTACTTGCTGGAACAGTGGATGTCCTGCCAGAGGAGGATTTTAGTCATTGTATGAAAATGCTATTAATTTTAGCAGTTTCTATCTTCTCTGCTGAAATTGCTCTATACAAGGATTGTAATCTTGAAACTCAAAATCTAGCAATCACAATACATCTGTAGGAAATATCCTTTCTTCATACACTGTCCCTTCCTTCTCTCATTTAATTTCTCTCTCAATAACAAAAAAAGAAAAAAAGAAACAGAAACATCTTGTAACAAGCCCAAGCCTCGT
>NW_010164687.1:0-78057 GCF_000695765.1 Mesitornis unicolor | reverse complement strand
ATTCCTGCTCCCCCAACACACTCCTTCCCCCTCGCCTCCAAAGAAGAAACTCGGGATCTTTTTCGGGCACTCTGACTTTGTCTGCAGCAGAACTCTGCACATCGTTAGGGCAGAGTAATGGCTGGGGTGCATGTGCGTGTGTGCACACGTGCAATATATACACATAAATATGCATCCACATATGTATAAGTGACATGACTAATAGCGCCAGAAACTTGACCCTTAAGACTACAGCTAAGGGCTTTAATATGCTGTTGTACAACAGGCCTCCTAAGTGGCTTGCATTTCCTGATAATATTAGTTTGAGTGCCATTGGACTTCAATTCCCGCTTCGAACTTGGTTACTGTTGAGTTTAACAAAGATTGTAATGTAAACTTTAAAAACTCACATTTTTGCTACATTAAGAAAAAAAAAGCTAAAAATTCCCTGTGAATCTGATCTCTTTTTCTTGCAGTGCCTTTCAGTGGGCGTTATAAGAAAGCAGCTATTCAGTTATTACAAGCAGTGACTGTTTTGCTAAAGCACAATATTTGAAGTAAACAGATATAGCAGAATATGTGTATGTCCCGAAGTTAAGCTGAGCCTAGAAATTGCATTCACTGAATTCAACTAGAGTTAAATTAGATTAGAACAAATACAAGCAAATCCTCCAGCCAAGAGACAAAATATTTTTTGTTTCCAGTCTCTAGGACACGACAAATATCCTGGCATGGCAATGCTATATAATACTTGAAGTCTGATATAATACAAAACGAAGTCTGAGGACGCTATCCCAGAGCCATTCCTTGCATCAGCTCTGAATTTGATCCCAGTACTGGACAGGCAAGTGTTTCATTGGAGGTGACCCTGGCCACGCTCAGACAGGAAACTGCTGGTGCAGGAGGTAGCTTCATCCCCCAAAAGAGCCTCAGCCCAGCACCATTAGAGGTGCTGTAGAAATGGGGCTTTTGAGACACTTCTGGTCCCATCCTTTCCCTCAATGTTTTTTTCCTTCTCAGGGGACCAAGGCGGCACAGAAAGCTAAGGTACATCACTTGTGTGTCTCTGACAGAGCAGGGCTGCTCTGCTGAGGGCATCAGGAAGCATTCTGGTTTTGCCACATCCAGGCTATTGTAACCTAATGTGTGTGAAGAAATGTGACCTCAGTTTACAAAACAAATGAGGTGTATGGCGATTTGCAGAAAATAAACTGAGAGGAGAAATACTTGAGGGGTTCTTTCTTGCCAAAATTGCACACATCCATAATGTCAGTGCCACGTCAGTGCCTGCTCTCAAAATAATGCCTATAAGGCTGAGGGAAAACATTGCTGTAATTATAACAGAATTATTAAAGAATCATTACTTGAGAAAAAAGCAGGACTGGAACAGTAGGGCTTCTCATCATGACTTAATAAGGAACTGAGTTATAAAAGGGCCTCTATTAGCAGAGACAATTCTCCAGAACTGGGACAAAGCATCAGGAGAAAGCAGAGGAAGAAGGTGGGACAGTAAAAAGGAGCGTGCAGGAAGCAGGCGCTGCTGCTTTATGAAACCCACTTGACTTTCTCTTCAAATGGAAGTAGTTAAGCAAAGTAACTAAAGTTCTCATTTTTTCCCAAACAAACCCACCCTTATCTACTGAATGTGGAATGAAGACAAGGCTTACAACATGGTTACTTTAGCATGAATTATCTTGTGCCCACGAAGAGTACCACCCAAACTCAGATGGAAAGATACTGTTAATCCTTGTTGCTTGAGGGGGATGTCTATAGTATTAATTACAAAACATCTGCATCTCATTGTCCATCACATGGGTACACATTTCGAAGACATCCAGGGAGGAAACAAACTCATAAAACAGGAAGATTAAAAAAAAAAGGGAAACTATTTAATGGCAGTCTTTCAGGTTAAGGAGTGTCTGGGACATGAGATTTTTTCCTCAGTCCCATACTTTTTAAGACTTTATAGACCAGAGAGAGGAATATAGTGTGCATGAGACAAGAAAGGAAAAACCTTCTCACTTACTGATCCATGCACCTCACCTCTCTTCTCACCATCTTCAAGCCCCATTTTTTTGTGTATTTCCAGACAGATTATCCTAAGCTTTACAAGAGAGATGGAAGGAAACTTTTAATCCATATAGACCACAAAGTCCACCACAACTTTCACTGTGTACTTTCAGGTAAGATAAAACTGTTCTTGACATTATATTAAAGCTCTCTGAGCAACAACCAGTTTTGTATTATTATTTTTTTTTACATTTTAGCCTAATGCATCTCTTTTTGCCCCTTTGGAGGCTGACACAGGAGCATGTCAAGGTCACTGTCAGAAAACACAGGCAAACACAGTTGAGCAGAGCTGCTCCTGCTCCTGACAATGCACTAACAGTGTGCTCATTGCTGCACACAGCAAAGCAAGCAGTACTTTCAAAGCCTTGTAAGAGGATTTGGATGGCTCTTTTCCCTTAATTCCAGAAAGCAGAAGTGTTTTGGAGTGGTGAGGTAACGACCCCAAAGCCGACATAAGTGAAGGAAGAAACAGCAGAAGGGCAGCCACATAGGGGAATCTCTGCCAGGCTTGAGAGACCAGCTTCCCACTGCTCCAGGATCAACAGTAGTACTTCAGCTCTTGATCACTTACAATATTGAACACCTTGGTGTATTCTACTGGAAAATATAGCGAACATGGGACAAAGATGAGAATACATGCATGAAGCGAAAGACAGAGCTTGCATCATTCCTCAGTCTGTTAATTCATATTTGCCTCGTGGATTTCCTTGCCTGCTGTGGTTAAAATAATCCAAAAATTACAATTGAGCAGATCTACTAACAAATAGAGCCAGAATATCAGTTTACATTGTGAGAGGTTCCTGTGCAAATAGGATATGCCAGCTTTTTGGAAACTGGAAATTCCTATCTCCGAGCTTCACCTCCGTACTGACAGTCATGTGTTTCCAGCCCATCAGGGCTAATAGGCTCTACAAAACCCAAGGACTGATTACACTTAGAGCACAACACAGCACTGACTATTATGTAGCAACTTAGCTGGTATATAATTACTTTTGAGGGAAACGCATTGCTGAACAACATCACTTCTCAAAGATTTAAGTTATTAAGGAAGATTAAGGAATTTCACTCTGGAAAAGAGACTTCACTGTGACCTAATTGAAGTTTTTAACGTTCTCGAGGGAACTAATAGAAATTGGTTCATGCAAATTCGCCATACTTTCAAAGAACATGAACACAAGAGAACATTATCTAAAAAATTAGGAAATTGAGATCAAAAAGAATTTAGAAAAACAACAAAAAAATCTCCAACAGAATTATTTGAATTAGAGGGGACTATTCTACCAGGTCATTTAATCCTTCCCCTCCTCCCCTTGAATCTCAGAAGGACTGATTTCCTTATCCTTAAATAATCCCTAATAGATGGGTGTCTAGTTGAGCCAATGATGACAATTCCACAACCTCTCTTGGCAGCTTGTACTTTCAGAAGAATAAACATATTGAATAAATTATTTAAAAAGGCCATCGTGGGCAAGGAGAATCAATGAAATCAAGGAAGAACTTGTTAATACAGAGTGGGGCTGAAAGGTAGGGAGTAAAAATAAGTTTATTAGATGAATGAAAGATTAAAATTTCAGGAAAAGGAACAGAATCTTGTGGTGCATTTTTTTGTCCTTGTGGTACTGTTTTCACTTACTATTTAAAGAAATTACACAGAAAGAACACCTACACATTTCTCCGAGCATGCAGCAATTTCAAGACTGATCACATGAAAACTACAGCTCGTGTACCGTCAGCCTCTGACAAAAGAAAATGAACAAAAGAAATGCCCAACAGTACATTCAGGAACAGTTTTCCTACAAACTTAAACCAACACATTTGCAAAAGATGATTTCGAGTAGATTCATAATACATTCACACACAGGCAAGCATATACAGAAATAAACGTCAATAACAAAGCACTTACACAAGAAAGTCAGATTTTCAAGGACACAAGATATAAATACATGACGTCCTCATCTTGCAAGCAGGCATAAATTTAACTTCACACACACGTGAAGTCTTGGTTGGCTTGTTGGGCTTATTCACCTCCGTAAAGCGTTTGCCACATGAATTCCCCAGACGGTGCAAAGCTCCTCACGCTGTGGCCACCACACCAACCAACTCAAGGACACTTTTGTCAGTGTCCTTGGTGCAAGACTCTGAACAGAAAGCCAAGTGCTTTTGCCAAAACTGTCACCTAAATCCTTCCTCCAGAAACATGGAATTTTTAACCTTTTTTTTTAATCAGGGCTGCAGGTAAATGAAATGGGTGCCTGTATCATCCCTCACTGCTGGGGAGGACAGCGTTGGCAAGCTCAATGGAGACCCAGTGCCCATGAGTCATAAATGGCTGGACATGTCTTGTCTGTTTTATTGGAAGAAAGCCTAATCCAATTTTTTCATGGGTTTTCCAATACTGACTTGAGTGTGAAACCATTCGGCTTGTAGAGCAGCAGGAGAACTTCAGAGGTTGCAGAGTGGGGCTGCTAGAGCCTTCTGAGTTGCTCATACACACTGGAAGCAGCACTGTATGCTCCAGCTGATCTCTGGGCATAATTGAGATTCTTCATGAGAGCTTTTACATTGAGGTCTCACTGGATGATTCACTTGCACCAAAATATCTGGAGTCAATTTGTTTTCTAGAATGTGAGTCAAAACTCACAGCTCCTCCTCTCTTCCCTTTTCTTCAAGTGCTCGTGGTGGGTTATTATTAGATGTATACGAGTCTCCAGAGAGGAAAGCGAAGGATGTGGCTTGATTGCTTTTGTTCAGATGGCCTGACTAACTGCTTATGGTTACATGTGATGTTTGGATTATTTTCCTTAATGCATTTTTGGGTTTCGAATTTTGAGTGGGGTTAGAGCTCTTCTGATAGACTTTAAACAGAGACTGAAAAAGACAACAAATAGGAAAGTGGAAAAAACCTTCACTGCCAACAAAGTCCTAAATAAACATGCTGGGATTAAAGAGGGGCAGATATAACCATCAAACATTAATTATTTTTTTTCAGATCCCTTCCAGATTTCTCATCTCCTCATATACAATGTTTGCAGCACGTGTTCACTTGTGTACCTGAAACAATGGGTCACTTTAATTCTGTCACTCTCCATATTATTATTTCCCAACAAGAATGTTTATTTTCTGTTAGCTTTACTTCTACAACTTCCCTATTTGTTCAGGCTATTATTCATAGTGCTTGGTCATATTCTCTTTATGGACTGTTCATGTAAGGCACTTAAGTGACCTGCAAACTATAATTGCAACTGTATAAGCACTTTCTGTCCCTTTTACTACAACCAATATAGTTTCACACAATTACAAGATTGTACTTGCTTTATTTTTAAATGTAGCAACATTTTCCTTAAACAGAAAGAAAAATTCTGATTTAGGAGCATTTCTACTAAGATTAGACAGTATTTGATCAGATTTTAGCTGTTTGTTCATGTGCAGTCCTTGCTGAGATTAGTTTATGTCTAGGCAATGGATGGGGACCAACTTTTTTGTTCCTGACAGGTAAAACTATACTTCCCTAGGCATTGAGTGCTTTCCCTCTCATGTAGTTTTATATTTTCATTAACCCTTTCGCTTTTGAGATGTGAAGTCTAGTTCTGTCTTGAAATATATTTTGCACTGTACTTGAACTGGTTACTAAAAATCCAAATGACCTCATTTCAGCTTAGTAGACACTGTGGGGAAAAGATGAAAATTAAGACATAAAGATTTTGTTGTCCTGCATTTATGTTTTCTTTTTCTCCTAAAAATATTTAATTGAAATTTAATTCAAGTTAACTTGAGGTTTGTTTAAGCTTAACAGTCATTGGTTTATCATAGTTACTTTCAGAGATTTTTTTATCTTAAAAATTTTTGGCATTAAACCAGAAAACATTCTGACTTTCTTCTCCATCTTCAAGCTTATGACTTGCTTGTGCAATTGTTGCATGAAAGTAATTCTGCTTTTTTTTTTTTGTCTTATAGGAAAACAGATGGAGAAGAATTTATCTGCAGTTGGGATTTGCTGCATATAATTTATTTCTCAGGATCAAGTAAAAGATAACTGTGAGCTCACAACAGCCAAGCTTCCAGGATGCCATCATTTCCAAATTATAGATATTTTTGAGATTATAGTTATGGACACATGAGTAGAAAGCTATTGAGGAATTTTTCAGATTCCCACGAGGGCTTAATTCTTCTCTGCAGCTATACAGTACATTCCTAGTGCTCCCTCTTGACTGGGTGGCTCCCATGAATAGAAATATATTTCATATTTAATTTCTCAGCTTTCTGAAGCAGTTTGTATTGAAGAAATAGTCTAAGCACCTAGAAGAGCTGCTCACTTTTCCACGGTGGGCACAAAGTTGTGTCATTTTGCCATATGCTCAGATTATGTGAGCAGGATGGAAATCATTCTGACACGAACTTATTACAGAGCCCCATTCCTCAGTGGAAATTTTCTGGTATGTCCTATTGTTTTTGCATTACATTTTATTATTTTTTCATTAATACGGTAGGAAAATCGCGTTGCTTCCAGAGCACGTTGATGCGAGTCAGGACACTCTTGAGGCTAACAATGAGTCAAGACTCTGGACTCCTACCAAGCTTTTCCTCCATTGAGCTGTGCTCTTTTTTCTTCATCCTTAAGGAACTAGCTTTTATTGGCCTCTTTAGCTTTGAATTAGCTTACATCATACATTTCATAGTATATATATATTCCAATAAAAGAATACATGTAGTGCCATGCAAATTAACCTCCTAATCAAATTAAAAGGTTGAATGACATATATAAAGCAGTGTGGAAAAGACGTTCCACACGGTAACATGATGGTTTGCATTATATGCTTTGCAAATCAGGCATCTACAGTGCACTTAGGGAGCAATAAAGCCAAATTACACTTGTGAGTCACATGCTGAAAGAGTTGTGACAGAAAGTTGTACACTGGGCAGGCTTTCCCTTTCCAGGGTGCTTTAACATAGTTAGGTGCAGCACTGAGTAATGGAGGACACGCAGCAGGTCTAAAGGGAGAGAAGGAAAGGTCAGCTGTGCTAGGAAAGGAAATCAAAGTGGTTTTCTGTCAATGGCACGAAGGGACTTAGAGGTTCAACTTCTGTACTTTCCTAAGTACCTTTAAAAACCTCCTTAGGAGAGGTCTAGGAAAGTAGCCGTAAGCAGGCAATGGATTGCAGAGAGCAGCAGCTCCTGGTAAGAGTCCAGTACAGAGCCAAAAGATGCTGGAGGGAGTGGAGCATCTCCCTTATGAGGAGCGGCTGAGGGAGCTGGGTCTCTTTAGCTTGGAGCAGAGGAGACTGAGGGGCGACCTCATTAATGTTTATAAATTTGTAAAGGGCGAGTGTCAGGAGGAAGGAGCCAGGCTCTGCTCTGTGATGTCCAATGCCAGGACAAGGGGCAATGGGAGCAAGCTGGAGCATAGGAGGTTCAACCTGAAGATGAGGAAAAGCTTTTTTACTGTCAGGCTTACAGGGCACTGGACCAGGCTGCCCAGAGAGGTTGTGGAGTCTCCTTCTCTGCAGACATTCAAAACCCGCCTGGCCGTGTTCCTGTGTGACCTGGTCTGGTGATCCTGCTCTGGCAGGGGTTGGACTGGATGATCTTTTGAGGTCCCTTCCAGCTCCTCATATTCTGTGATTCTGTAAGCATTGCCTTCTATTCTGGAGCATGGCCATTGGTGTGCACCTCTTCATCCATGGCAGGAAGCTCTCCTATAGAAACAGGGTCTGCACTATGGTAAAGGTATAGGATGAAATAGTGCCAGCACATGCTTTATGGCCGTTTTAAGTCTCTCAATACCACTTTGGTGCCAACAGTGCTCTGATAATTCCCCTCTCCTCCACACCTTCAATCGTTTCAATTCTCAGCAACACATACTAGCCCTATGGCTTCATTGGCTTTCTTTTGCTGCTCTTCCCCTCCCTCCCCCATTTCTAAGCACAGGATCACTGACTGTGTTAATCAAAACTTATACCATAATGAAAAGCATAAAAAGCATGATGTACCATTTAACAGACTGACTATCCTCTGTGCTGACTGGCGTATGACTTTTCTCAAAGATTGAATCTTCAATAAGACCTGAATGGTTCAGTTCAGGATGAAAGAGAGGCCAAATCGTCTTTCTAATCACAAACCTTTGCCTCATGGGGTCTGAATTCTTGCTTTAAGGACCACATCAGAAGATTTATGAAGTCTGCTACTTTGTTCCCATTTTTTAGGAACCACTCCAAGTCACACTGAAGTCAATAGGAGTCCTTTCATTGACATGATCAGGCTTTGGAGCAGGTCCATAGAGAATGTCACTTTTCTATGATAAAAAGAGAACAGCATTGAACACACTCAGCATTTCCACTGATGCTCACGTAGAGTGGAAAGTGTTTCTTTGTAGATGAGTGATTGTCCTGCACAGTCTGTAGATACACTAACCAGATGCAGCACTTGCCCAGTTCATCATCGCAGTTACTCAGAGCAAGGCAGTTCAACACTACCGACACGGTTTTCAGAGGACTTTAAAATAAATTGGAATAACCACTGAAATTCCCACTTTCTTAGCTAGACCCTCACAACGCTGAGCCCAGAGAAACCTAAACAAAGGCAGCTTTCACTGGGTCAAATCACCAGAGTCTTTACAAAATGAAGAGCTAAAAAATTAATTACAAATTACTGCTATTTTACCAGGATTTTTATTTGCTTTGTGGCCCAGACATAGGTGTTAAAAAGCTCCTGTGTTACGTTAGTGTGTGTCAGTTTTCTAGGTGTGAAGATCAGATCTGTGTAATGCCCCAAAACTCTGGATCCCAAGGGATCCCAAGACCCCAAAACACCTCGGATGATACCTGAGATACAAGGAGGAAAGCAGATGTATTTTTGTTGTGCTGTTTTATAACAATCCCTTCAACATGAGCTCATTGTCATAATTACCAGTGCCTTCATTCACTGAATGGCAAGTCACCTGTTTCCTGCAGAACTTTTAGTAATTTGAATGCAACCAACATTGCTTCAACTGGGCAGTAGCTTGTCCCTGAACCTGCAGGCACTGAAGAGCTCATCTCATTCACCAGAGGAATCCTAGACAGTAAAACTCCTTTAGTTATAGCAGTCCTGTGTCCTTAGAAGGCGAACCTACAGTTGGCCAGAAACAAAGCTAGTTGAATCACTAGTGCTTTTACCAATGTGATAAGGAACAGAAGCTGTTCACTGGAGAAGCACTGTGCTACAATAGGAGCAGCTGCGTTCATCTCTTTCTCTAGTGGGCAGTGAGCAATTCCACCCTTTTCATTTCAGTGGGGTTTATGTATATAAGACACCCTGTTTTCCACTACACTTTGATAAAAAAGATGTCATTATGAAGAACATTAACTAGTATAGAGGCAGAAAAAAGACGCAAAGTCATTTGTGGGAACACTGGATTGAATTACCTTGTTCACTGCCAGCTATAGCATGCAATCAGTATTTATTTACTTGCAAGTGGAAGGTGTGCCATTTCAAATACTCTCCCTCTGATGGATGCAGGCCACTGCTGGATCACGCTATTTAACTCTCTTTGGGGCTGATTGCCTTTGGTTTCCAACTGTCTTGGCATGATGTATGTGTACCATAGCGCGTCAGGCTAGATCAGACTACAACTTGTCACACACAGTAACAAATTAAGGCAGTATGAGTGAGCTGCAGATACATAGCACATGGCATTGGGAAGTGAATAAAACTTAGTTTGGTGGAAAAATGTTTTGGTGTGTAGTAAGCATCCTTTGGATCATGTTTCCTGTTCTCTTGACTGGCTGGAATCGTCGTTTTTTTCATGTGTACAGTTTGAAACTGAAAAGGTAATTACGCTATTTAGAGAGAAATGTTTAAATTTATGTCTTTGTTGTTCCCACTGTTGCCTTAACAGACTAATTGTTTAAAGTTGTCTTTGCAAAATCATTCCGACTCTTTTTTATTTTATCACTTACTTCGTGCTATTAGAAGGAGCTATTAACAGAAGATGCGAATACTCTCGGTAACTAACAGAAGATATCTCGGTATTTAAAGGAAGTTATTTTCCTAAGAGAGAGAAGCACATTTAAGGCAAATATAAGCACCACTTAATTTTAGTCCAGCCCTCAGTTTTAAGTTCACCCAGGCATTTCTTTCCTTTGCTACCCACCTTACACACTTCCCCAGTTTGGGTCAGAAGCAGTGAAAAACTGCAAAGAAAATAATTCTCCTTTCAGCACCCATCCTTCCTTTGTAAGCCTGATGTGCTGCAGAGAGCCCAGCAAACCTGAAAAGGAAAAAGCAGAACTCAGAGCACCAAAGGGGCGAGCCAGGCCGCTGGTGCCCTGAGCTGGGCTCTGCCCGTCACCCCGTTTGACTGCCTGCAGTTTGTTTAGGCATCAGTTCAGGGCGACTCAAAGCCACGTGGCTGACTCCCAGCATAGGCAGTTTCACAGGAGTCAACCGAAAACAATAGGGCTGTTAGGTTGTTGGAGTCGGAGCTGTATGGACGTGTTCCCTTCGGTCTGGTGGCTGAGCGCCAAACTGGAAAAATTATTCAGGTGGGGTTAAACCCGAAATACACAAAGGTTTGGTGGAACAGACATAAGAGCCCCCCAAAAATTTCATTTTGGATCAACTCAGATAGCTTGGATTGATCTAAAATGGAAGTTTTCATATCTTTTTAACCCAAAATTTTAGCAACAAACAGTTCTAGCTGAAAACACCCTCCATTTCAAAACATCAAAATGAAACTTAGAGCAGTGACAATTCACTCTTTTACAGAGAAGTCTAATGTTCCATTTATCATACTACTTTCAAAATAATAATGAACAAAAAAGGTTAACTTTGAAAAGTAAGCGGCATAAGAAAGGTCAAAATGACATGGCTTATTTTGAAAATACTAAAATTTAAACTTTCCTCAGAAAAGAAATTCCCCTGGTTTTCTTTCTGACAAAACTTCGTTACATTCAACCTGAATTTGCAAATAGTTTTCCACTTCAAATTGCACTTTTGGCAAACAGTCTATCCTGGAAAGATTCCACCAGCTCTGTTGAAACTGGCACATGCTCACATACTTCACTGAAGAGATTTCATCCTGTAAAGTGGGGATAAGAATAAAACTTCCCCACTGATGGAGAAAAATCTACAGGTTGAGTTGTTAATGCTTGTACGGTAAAAATGTCTAGGGCAGATACCAAAGATTTTTGTTTCCTGAGTTATAGCACTTCACAGAAAGGAATTCGTTTATTTTCCTAATTGGAACTAGATTAGGTCTTCATAATCTTAACAAGTTAGATGAATAAAGAGCTAAAAGACAAAACAAGCTTAAGTGCTTTAAAATGATGATATAGAAGGTTTCTAATTCGCAGTATTATAGTATAGCTGTTTAGTTTAGTTTGAAGTGATAAATGGACATGGGCATCCCACATGTGGCTGCAGTAGTGAGGCACGTCGGGGTTACCATGGCAGTCACCACACAGGGATGGTGTCCCTGTCCCACAGCAAACCACCGGGATAATGCTCATGGCTGAAAGAGGTCTAGCACTGCCCCTGTGCAGGTGACACCTACTGCTGTCTCGCTTGTGCTCTTCTCTTCTTGACCAGGAGGGGATTTCAGTCTGAAAGGCAGCGATCAGAACGTTTTGGGTGGAATTTTCCAGTTTCATTACATGTGACATGTTCGAGGCTGAATTTTGCTGCAGACTTGTAGCCTATGGCGGTGGGCAGGAGAGATGAGGCTTCACTGAAATGTGGAGCAAATGTACACAAAACAAAAATGGATAAAACATTAAAATGACAGCTTGCTGAGGTGGCTTTTTAACGGAGTGGCTTTAGCATGATCACAAAGTGATGTGCAGTAGTTGACATAGCTTGCTCCGACGTGGTGAAACAAAACCAATGCTTGGTTTGCCCCACTAGACCAGGATTTGCTACATGCACAAAATTTGCCAAGCAGGCCACAACAGGTGTGCCAACAAAATTGCAAATGTACGAAGAGATATGTCTGTATGGTAGGCTTGAATCAAACATCTCATCAAACTTTGTCGAGATGGATTCAGAGGTTTGATCAATGAGCCGTGCTCTGCAGCTCAAGACCGTTGTTAATTTTAAAATGCTTTTGGACCCCATGCAATGTGACAGCATAGATGGAGAAAACAATGTCAGAACTAATAAAAGAAACCTCAGAGCCAGAAGAAGTGTAAGTGTTTTGGGCAAAAATCTGGCATCAGTAAAACCAATGGCAATACTCCCACTCGGTTCCACAGTGCCAGAATTTCACCCTTTGCCTATAGACAAGTCAGTGGATGTGTAATAATATGAATATCCATTACACTGAGTTTTATTTTTTAAAAGTCTTGGGTTTAACTTCTGAACATAATTTCCAGTGAGCTTTTGTTTAGCTCACCAAGGTCAATTAACGTAATTCCCGAGTTTCTGGATCAAGTTTTGTGTAGATCATTCTCTCTAATGCATCTGTCTGTCATGAATTACTCACATCTTCTATTTTCACTTAATTCCCTTTGAAGTTACCTGTATGCCTAAAGTTAAGCCTCTTTTAAAAATCTTTACAGAATCAGGGACATAGTTTTTGTAATTCTCCATTCAGCTGGTGTGGTAAGAGTAATAAAAAAGTGCTGTGATGTATGTAGAATTACATGCTGTGCTCTTCCTCTGAGCTGCTGCATTTGTATAGCAGTATGAAAAATTCTGTCTGCAGGGAATCTTGTTGTGGTTAAAAATCTATATTTTCGTTTTCTCCATTTGTTCTACAAAACTGAACTAACAGGCACAACAAACATACACACAAACATGCATACAAATATTTAAGAAGAGCAATCATATTGGGGAGGATGCTGGAAAAATATCCACTTGTTTTAACCACTATAAAAGTATTTTCTTCAAAGACTAAAAATAGAAAATACTCATGTGCTTTTTACCACAGGATGTGCAAATATAGGAAGGGGTTTTGTATGTGCTTTGGGAACTCATATGTGAAATGTGTCACTTAATTCACTTTTAGCATAAAATTTTAAATTTACATTCCTATTGGTTCCAACAAGATTATTTTATCATCTACAGAAAGAAATAATAAATACCCATAAAATAATAAAACCTGCTTCCATAACATGTTATTTTTTAAAATAAGAAGGTAACTTATCGTAGCTGCTGCTAAATATTGAAGTCCTCTCTGTTTCCAGCATCCACTCAGAGCTCAAGGAGTTCAGCTGGGAAAGCTCCTGCGAGCAGTGCAAGCGTAGACACACGCACCCGGGTCCGATCCCCACGGGAGCGAGACCATACCCACTTTCTGCAGCTGCAACTGCTGAGGAAGAGGGAAAAAAGGGTTTAAATGAGAGACGACAACTTCCCAGTCTCTCATCTCTACTGACAATAGGGAAAATTAATCCTCCACTTCTTATGCTGAAAATTTTGGACCTCCTGTTTACCCATGGGCAAGTGTGACACCGTATTTAACACTGCCTCAGTACAAAAGTGCTCTTCTTGCTTGCTTTATACTTAGGTAGTAAGAAAGCACAGATTTCCCCATTTTGCACACAAAAGCAATGCTGTGTGCACACACAGAGCTGGGGAGGGGTGGCAGCCCTGCTTGGGGGCAGCACAAGGTGGCCTGGCTCCTCTGTCGATGCAGGCAGCCGGGACAGCCGCCTTCTCCCACGCTTTAACCAAACCTTTCCCCCTCTCTCCCCTACACTGCTGCTTTCCAGCACCAGCTTGGAAAGGCCTTGTCTAGTGCTGTGCAGATGTGGTCAGGGCTCTTGTAAATAAATAATACGCACTCTGCTTTTCTACCTCGGGTTATCCTACAGTAGCAGTTTCAATGAAAATCTTTTCCATTGCTACTATGCTTTTTTCAGCCTGCATTTTTGAAACCCAGCACTTTATTTTGCTCTTCCAGAAACACCTATAACAACAGAGCCAAGACAGCCTTTTACAAATGGGTGGTGAAAGAGTTAACAATGCCCTTTCATGAAAAACCACAAACAACTAGGGGGAAAGAAAGAAAATTTTAAAAAGAAAAAGAAAAAGGAAAAAAAGAGTTTTCAACTGAGAAATGGAAAGGATCCAAATTCTAACTGAGAGTAAAAGCACAGAGAGTATGAAACGCACAAATCATCCTGAGGTTTGGAGTTGATAAAGTTATTAAAAAAGAAAAAAGGAGAGGGGGAGGGAAACAACCCCTTTGTTTCTGCCCTATACCTTGAGGCTGTGGGAGCAGAGCAGAAGGGAGAGCAAAACGAGTCAGACCGGAGCCCAGTGCTCAGCCCCATCCATCCCCGCGGGGCTGCACAGCAGGAACGGGGCACGGGCTGGTGCTCCCCAGCTCCTCTCTGCTGAGCCCTTGGCAGAAGCTGGGGCGGGTTTGCTTGCATAAACTCGGCACTTCTTTGGTTTAGGAAAAAAAAAAAAGATATTAGCAAGTGGGAGAAGAGAAGCTTTTAATACAGGCGGGCTGGAGCCTGGATCCGGCTGGAGCACGGGGTGGGGTTTGGAGGGCCCTGCCGGCTATTGGGCCATCCGCTTAGCAACAGCATGGAAAGGGCCAACCCCAGCATTTTTACAGCCGGGCCACCTTCCAAGAATGGGTGCCAAATGCTCCACTCCTCTGCCAAGAAAACAAACAAGGGCACTTTTAAAAACTCCACTATGAAAGAGTTGAGGGTTTTTTCCTTTTTTCTTCTCTCCTCCACAAACTCTCCTCGCTCACAGTTAATGATCTCTTACCCTTTATCGCAGAAGTTAAGCTTCGGGGAATTGTCGCTTTGCAAGTCTGCGGAGCCGTTGCTGCTCTCCTTGGCTGTGGCAGTCTCGCATCTCTGCAGCCTGGATCAGGCGCTGGAGTTCAGGCAGCCCATTTCTCTTCAGATGGTGCAGGTTCCTTCCTTCCTCCTCAACGGTAGAAATCTCTGCCATCTGTATTAGCACTGAAATCTGCTGGCATTGCTGTGCATTTATATAACTCATAATTTACTACCGGTATCACTCTCTCATCTTCTACCTCTTCATTCATTTCAAGCCTGCTAAAGAAATGGAATAAGAAGCACAGAGACTTAAATAGGCAAATACTGGCTTGTAGCTAGAAACCCTTTTTTCTGCAGACAAATACGAATTTTAGAATTCTCATTTCCTTTTATTAAAGACATACTTTTATGTTATATTTTTAATGTAACTCTTTCTTACATACTAGTCTTTGTGATTGCTGAAGTTGGGGCAGAGCCAAACTTTTGCTAGAAAGAAATATGGACTACGGTTTTTATCAGCTGAGAAATGTGTAGGTCCATATTGTGTCCTAAAATCTCTTCTTTTCCTGTGAAGAAGAAAAAGCAGAGAAGTCAGAGCCCATTTCCAAGAAATATCAAGTGTCTTCAGGACCCCATGGCTTAGTGCATACCCAGAGAAAGCTCTCGCCTTGGATCTTGACTTCTATGCACTAAAGCAAAAAAATGAAATTTAAATTTCTGATGCTGCTGCTACATGACACTTTGGTATGAGGTGAAGCCAAACAGTACCTCTTGGGAAATATTACACACTTCACAGAGAAAGACCTAACGAGGCCAATATTGCAGCCCTTATTTTCATGCCAGTCATTCCATTAATTTCAGAGCCACTGCTCACGTGAGGGAGGCTATCAGGGTCAGGCCTTCATTTGCACACAGTAGCACCTCCAAAGGTTAAAGAATGTCATTTGCAGCCATGATCCTCTTTCACTTCCTGCCTCTACCTCTGATTTACTGGGAAACCTCAAGTAAATCACTTAACCAAGTTCATCCAAGTGCAAGAGCATTCTGAGCCTCCAACAATATTTGTGAGGTGCTTTGAGGCCCTTGGAGGAAAGATGTACTTGCAAGTTACTGGTGTAGCTGATTTTATGGTAATAAATGTAAGTTTCTGTGTTGAAGTGTATGTCCCAACTGCATCCCAATCTCACATCTGCATAAGAGTGGTTATGCACCATAATCTACTTAGATTTCATAGGAAAAATGTGCAGGAAAACAGCTTGAAAGAGCGTCTCACTCAACTGCAGCCAGGTCCCTTGATCCAGAGAGCTTAGCTTTGGGTATGTTACATGGTGCACTTCATTCTCAAAAAAGTTTTATCTGATATATTGAGAGAGATGTTTCTGCAGCTGCATGCTTAAGCTGAAGCGGTAGTTCGCTGTAGTGCATGTGATCCATGCACATACGTGCTTTCTCAAACTACCCAAACATTCATTGTTACAAAAACTAGGCTGGAGAAGATTTTTCTGAGTAGCAAAGAAACAAGATGATGGGAACTCGTGTGGGTGTGACTGTGCTCCCTGTCCTAGGCAGAACTAGGAAATATATGAACAACAACAGGAACCATACAAAAAAAAAAAGAGTTTGGGTAAAGGTTCACTGCAGGGAGAAAAGGGAAGGGGCTTCCTTTTTATCTGTACTGTTTCTGCTTATCTTTTACTAGAGGTTGTTTTTAGTGATGAGGAAGTAGAATAAGAAATCCATTTGTTTTTCTCATGACACAGCAACATACACAACCTAATAACTCAGAATAACATCTTCTCTGCCCTAAAGAAATAACGTGACAAAATTAAACCAAGACGTTATCCACAGACTGCCCAATTCAACAGTAAATTTCCACTCAACCAAAAAGGCTTTGGGTATCCAGCAAATTGACGCGACACCATAAATGCTCAGTATAATTCAGGACTAGGGCCTTAATTATTTTTCATTCATTACTTAGGCGAGCAAAGTGCTACGTATATTGATGGGAATGTAGAGGACTACAAAACAGGACAAAACATTGTGGCACGTAAGGACAGCTGGATCAACCTGTAGGCCTTGAGCCAAGAGTCAGCCGATACTCACTGAAACCCCATTTATCACCATGCTTTGCCCAAGAACGGCTTCGTCTCCTGTGTTGCTGGCTCCAGTGTGTTCAATATAACTCCATGACCCTCTACAGTATGTTTTACAACCACCTGAAATTCTATTTTGTTTAAAGGATACATACATTGTGTCAGTAATTCCTATATACTCATAATTGGTTTTATAACACCTGGTTACAGTAGGTAGTATAATTTGCCAAGAAGTTGATATGAATGCATTTCATAACATGCTTTATATAATCCATTATTAGAGAACATTGCTGCAACTCTAATTATGTTTGCAAATACATTTTATTGAGTTCTACATAAAAGCATGCAGTACTGAAACCAGCTCTTAAGCTGCAGAAGATATACTTTTCTTCCTTCTGTATATTTCCTTTTTTTCTGTATAGTCAACACTACAAGGGGAAAAGTGCAAAATTTAGCCTCCATTTCCTATCAGACTCCAGCCTACACTCAAGTGTCCTTGAACCCGGGGACAGTTCAGACCTTCACTGAAACCCTGTCATTTTTATCTGCTGTAGTTCTACATGGCAAAAGTGATTATGTGAGTGCTGGCTTCAGGCTGATCAAATCTTTCGGTGTCTCTTCTGCTGTTGACACTACTGTGAGAGGCACAAATTACATTTGGTACAGGCATACATTTACCTGCAGAACCCACACAGGTAACTAAGTTGGAATCCACTACAGCTGGTGCTAGAAGTGTTAAACATGCTCTGACTTCCCAGCCTCTTCCTGGTCAGGTACGAGCCAGAGAATCGGGGTTGATTGCCACATCCCAGATTGGCTTTGAGTGACCGGCAGCTTTGGAGGAGAGCTGCCTTCACCACTCCTGCTCCCCATTAGGCTGAGTGCAAGCTTAGCCTCTTGCCTACAGACTTCCAAGAAAATGGCTCCATTCTGTCGTTAATTTGCAGGAGTCAGGCAGCTGAGACAGCAGAGGCACCTTTTCTCATACTGCCTTTCCAATAAATGCCCTCTCAGTTTGGGTTGATTACTTCATCACGAGCTGAAGTCCAAGACGATCACAAGCTCTTGCATATACCAAGCAAATACACTACCACGCAACTCTGTTGTGAGGCAGATATCTGTTGTGTACTTAAAGAAAACAGAACATGTGAGTGTTGGTGCATTTCTTTCTCGTGCATGGAAATACAGCAGAAATGTGGTATAAAGCCCAGACAAGATTTATTAATTATAGTTCAAGCCTTTTTCCATTTATGGTGAGCTTTCTCCTTCCTTCCGAGCCCCCCCAAGGAACTGCACTGTAAAACACTCACTCCAATAGGTTTTATCTCATTCTGCCTTGCCTCCATTTTCTCCAGCTTCTCTAGTGAATATTTGTCTTTTCTACCTGCTGCCCAGTTAAATCAGCCTCTTAGGCAGTGACATATGCCAGATCACGGGGGCTGTCACTTTAATTCCCTGTGCTCATATTTTTCTCTTCCTAGTGGGGTGCTGGGGGCAGATGTTTGGAGAAGGGACCCCTTTGCTGCCTGGCACACTGAAGTCCTGACGTTAGCTGCTAATTACGGGAGTCAAAATCCTGGCCCTGCTGACAGTACCCAGAGTTAAACAGTCAGCTTCTTCCAAGCACTGTTGAGTGCAGGTGCTAGATGTTAGAAATGAAACCTTACACTCCACCACAGAGTGCTTCGTGCTTCAGGAGTGATTTCTTCCAGTTTCAACTCAACTATCTTGTCTAATTCCTGCCTGAAGGCATAGGCCTCCGCAAGGTGTGTATGCTAATGCTGGTTGGCTCCCATCCTTCAGCCTTCCACAAAAGAGCTGCTTTCCCATCTGGCAGAAGGGAGACAGAGACCCAAGAAGCCATGGCCTCCACCACTGCATTGCATTGAACACGATGGGCTCCAAAGCCTTGGCAACTCCTGGTCACTCCACTGCAGCACAGCATGCTCAGGGAAAATGTCGGTGAGACCTCCTGAGAGACAATGGCTGGATGGGTAGCACATCCCTCGCAGCATCCTGCAATGGGCAGTGGCTGCTCTGGCGCCACATTGTCTTGTAGATAAGCTAACAGATGCGTATTGAGCACCTTCTCTCCTCAGAGGGAAGGGGAGTGGATGTCCCCTTCCCCTTTAACACAGATCTGCTGCTCAAATCCACCTAACTCAAGTTTTGAAGAGTCTGTGAGATTTTTACCCTATGAGATAGAGCCTTTCGAAATCAATGGAAATATATCCACTGACTTTCATGGGAATCCTGACTTTAAAAATCTCACTAGGGCAAAACTGCAGTCCCTACCTGGCTTCTTAGAGGTGTCAGTAATTTTTTCTGCCAATCTGACCACGAGAACCTATTCTTCTGCTGGCAGCTTTTCTCAGGAGTGGAGTGAAGCCCTAAGGCTTCTGATGGTTTGCTAAAAACATCCAGACACATAAACCTTCTTCCATCTCTGGCACCATGTGGAGCACCCTAATCTAAGTCTTCCTCAGGGCAGTGGAAATGTAAGGCTTTACCAAATGAAAGCTTGATAGAACAAAATAACCATAATATAATAGTGGACTTCATTTTGAGTTTTAAACTGATGTTTATTGAGAAAATACTGGAAGGGAGGAAACAGTCAAATCGCTGATTAATGCAGGTACAATGGCAGATGCAGCCAAATAGTAGCTTCTGCCTGGTGGGAGAGAGTAAAATGAACCCTGTCCTCTCATTACCCTGCTGTCCCCCTACATCCAGATCAGGGGAGACCCTTACACACTGCTGTCCTAAAAAAAAATGACTCGTGTTCCTTTCAGGAAAGATACAGTTCTCAACACCACACCGTTCTTTTTCAGCTACAACTTAACACCATCTCTAAAAAGACAATGATATAACAGACGTTTCTAAGTGCGAATGTCCGGGGAGTGATAAATTGAAGATTTGGGTTTTAGTTACATTAATAATGCATATAGAAATGCTATTTGAAAATATGAAAGTGATACATTTTATGCTGTGTCGTTTGTGGGGCAGGAATGGAAAGAAGAAATTTAGTTTTACGTTTCCTTTGTAATGCTGGGTCAAGGTGACTCCCAGGATAAGCTGGAACAACCCCACTGGCAACCTCCTACACACCTACCCCATGCTGCTCCAGCTCCTCTCCCCAGCTCAGTCATTTCTCCAAGCATATTGTAGGGGGAGAGCTGGGAGAGATAAGGCAGAGGATTCACTGTCCCCTCCCTAGGATAGCCTGGCACAGGACATGGGAGCTTTTCCCACTCCTTTCGTCCTGACTCCTGATCAGAGTAAAGGATTTCAGTGGGAAAACTGCCCAAGGATATAAATCCTGGAAGAAACAGCTGGAACAGAGACATCAATTTGCTATTACACTAAAGAATGAAAGCAAACCATTTCTACTGAACTTCAGCGACCACACAAACTTGACACAAAAGTAGTGTGTGAGCGTTTGCACTGCAGCGTGAGTTTGCTCCAGCTGTACTGGTACAAGATGACAGACCACGGGCATTTGAATCCCGCACACTTAGGGAATGCATGCCTGACTCTGCTCATTGTCTCTGCCTTATTTTTTGAGTACTTGATACACCTGGTGAATGAAGAGTCCTAGCATGAAGGGAACTGGCAGAGAACACTGCATCCTTTGCAAGAAGGACTGCTCGCACATACGGTTGCTTTTACTGGGAGCTGTTGTGACAAAACTGCAGTGATGCACTTGGGGATACTTTCTATGAGATGGGAATGGAGCATTGCTTAACAAAGCAAGGTTACAGGCTTCCCAGCATGCCACTGCGCTGGCAATTAAATAAGCCTCTGAGCTACATGTGACTATGCTTTAAGAAATTAGTGCGATTCAGAATGACTTGGGTAGAGGAAAATATTCCCTTTAAAGAATCCTGCCTGGGCTCCTCAGTACGTGGAGGGTGGGAGAGGAGAGTTTCCCAGTCCTTGTGCAAAGGTGAACTCTGCCCAGAATGAAGAAATCTTGAGCCCACTGCAGCCACCTAAGGGCATTCCACCAACCAAAATGGAAAATTAATTAAGAGAGTGAATCACTTTCTGAGACTTACTCAGTTTTGTACAGCTTTAGTGTTCATCTTTTCTGTCAGTAGAGAAGCTCTTGATCCAACCTACTGTTTATAGTCACGTTTCCATAGAGGCCTGGTGCGTGGAGCCAGCTTGTGTGAATGACCTGCAAGACCTGTTTATAGACCTCCATTACAGAGCCTCTCATTTTCTTGGATGATTATTGTAGGTGTCAAATAAAGCTAGATTACCTGTTTTATGTCTTAGAATGATAAGCAAGCCAAAGCAAGTCATTTGGCTCATGCAGTTACACAGGTATACCTAGATATAAACATACATATATTATTCCAAACACTCAAGGCAGTCTTACAGCCTTTCTCATTGAGATTTCAAAACCTTTTCACCTTACCAAAACGTCCCTCTTGGTAAGGCGATGCTGGAATTTCAGCTTCTCTGGCTAAGCTGCAGAGCTAGTTTGGAAGAGTTAACAGAGGAAGGCATGGGCACAGCACAGTGGTTTCACAGCGGCAAGAAGTCCTTCTTCCAGAAGACAGGTACAGTCCTTGCTGATGGAAGGGGCATCCTAGTCACGACACAGCTTGGCTCAACGGTGGTGCCTGCGATGTTAACAGGATGTGAAGCATGTGCTGACAGAGCTTACTCCTGGGAAGCTTATAAATGATTCCTGGCACCACAGTTGGCAGTGGCCAGTGTTACCAGTCCTACTATTGCGTAACGTCGGCACTTTACCACAATCACCAAAACGATCAAGCGAGACAAGCATGCTAACGCTTGTTGGAGAATAAACTCAGCAGTCACTCTAATATCACACACTTTTCCAGCTTGCAGCTCCACCTCTTTCTCCTCCTCTGCCTGGGATGAGTGGGCTCCTGCGCTGGTACCCAGAGGCCCCACCTTCCTGGGCGTGGTGGGGACCCAGCCCTGGTTCCCCTGGGCAGAGATGTGCTCAGGCTTCGGGATGCGCTGACTCAGTGATGCACGGCTGATTGCGAGCGGCAGTTTCAGCCAGCTCCAGCTAGTGTATAATATGCATTTACCACCAAACAGACACAACCACAACTTCTTTTATAAATGGATTCCAGAGCCTGGATGGCAGAGAGCTGGCTAGGGGTGCAGACTCGCACAGTGCAAATGAGGGTACGTGGGAGGCCTGCGCAACGATGGCCTTTGCGCTCCCACAGCTTGGGTCAGCTAAATTCTCAGTGAAGCCCCATTCCTCAGCATAATCGAGAGATGCTCGGAGGCTGCTCTAATTAAAACAGATTGCCACAGCCCCAGGGAGGCTGTTACAGGAAATGGAGTTCAGTCAGACCTAGGGAAGCTCTAGGAAAACCCCCTTTCTCTTCCACCTATTCTAATATAGTAGTTTATGCCCTCAAAGGATCCTCTTCTCAAAGTTATGCCCCATAAGCGAAGAGATTCAAGTCCCTGCAAGACGAGCTCTAGACCGAAGTAGCCCTTGCAAGAGTCTCAAGTCCTCACTTGAGAGCAGCTTGCTCTCCTTCCCCCCAAAAAGAGATGTTCTGGCTCACATGCTGCTCCTTTCAAACGATGAGGCAATATCCCCTGAGAAGAGAGGGTGTCTCTCACATAGACAAGCTATTCAGAGACTGCTGGGCCTGATCCAAAATCAATTGAAGTACATGGTGAGTCTTTCCACTGATTCCAAAAAGGTTTGAATTAGGCCCAAACGTCAAAGCCAACACCATAAACTCTGCCTGGAAGCCAATATGCAGCCAAGTACTGATCCCTCAGCATCGGTGTCATGTGCTTACTGTGAGATACACTGCTTACTCAGCAGGATGCTTGCCTTCAGCACCGACTCCGCATTTCCCAGGGTACTGTAGCTCCCTTTACTGCACTGCAGTTCTCAAGTGTCCAGGTGACAAAAACATGGGTAACAGCACCAAGGTCCACAGCCACGAGGAAAGGTCACAGCACTTGCCATCAAGCAGAGATGGAGTGCAGGGAGAAGGACAAAAATGAACAAACCAACAAAGTTCCTGTGCAAAAGGAATGGGGTCTCCAAGCTCTCAGCCAATTATGTCAAACAGTGGAAAAATCTTTATTCCCCCACAACCAAATGGAGCAAAATGATGACACAACGGCCTCAGTGCTTTAATCAGCAGAACAAGTCAAGCCTTTTATTCCTTTGTATATTCCAGTCAATGGAAAGTTATTGCTTAATTAACCCCCTTGAATGAATACCTGATAATTAATAAACCCATATACTGTACCCCAAGGCTTTGAGTTTAAGAAATCTCTTCTGTTCAAGTATGAAAAAAGAAAACATGCTGAACTAATGGGAAATAATTCTGGTAGAAGGCAAACCAATTAGGATTAGTGAATTCCATTTCATTTAAAGTTCCAAGATAGAGAAGTAATTTATCTAGTAAATTAATAGTGTTAGTGACTTTCCTAATATATTAGCAAGTCTTTCGTATCATATTAGTGAAAACCAAGCTGGGTAATACAATAAAAGACTTATTATAAAGGTATGAAGGTTACTAATGTGATAAGATTTTTGCATCCAATTAGTATTAAAAGAATGCTGCTCTAAAATGGACTTTTATATTTATTTATATGATTATCCAGCCTACTGTAGAGGCCACAAGTTTTATCTCAGCAAATTACTAATTCTCCTCCCAAATTTGGAGCTACTGTATGTTACATTCCTCATGCAAAACTGCATGCATGCCTGTATCTGCAGATCTGCATGGATAACTGACCCAGATTATGTGGTCTGGCTGCATTGTGTTTAGCACAACAGTACAGTGATTTCTGCATTCTCCTCACCTTGGATCAGCCAGAGACTGGTCTAATCAGATACAGCAGCCTAAAGGCAAAACAATTACACTGAAATTATCATATGGAATCAAGCCAATGCTCCATCTTGTCTGGTAAACTGTCTTCATCAGTTACTGGATCCTCCCACTCTTCTCTGGAGCAAGGTGAAGAATACCTGCTGCACCGAGGTGATGGAATAACCCACTTGTACAGGCATTTCCTCAGAACCTCACCAGATACTGGCTTCTGGAATAAAACAGCAAGGTTTATGTCCTTTTCAAAATCCTGAGTTATAAGCTTCATTATTATAGTACAAACCTGTGTAACTATCCCCAGCTAAGGCTACGCTAATGCATCAGTGAGTCCCAGAAGTGACTTTTCAATGGCGTGAAAAGGTATCTGCTTTGGCTAATTCAAAAATGTGCTGCCTTTTACACTGTACCATTAGATATCGTATGAACAGAGTTGTTTGGGTTTTTTCCTGTGAAATAACTCAGCTACCTCAGAATGCCTTTCCCGTGGGTGCAGTAGCAAAAGAGCATACTTGCCTTCAGTGTCAACTGCAACCAAGGTTGCACACAAAAAAGGAAAAAACAAGAACCAGAAGAAAATTTTTCTGAATTTATGTGGCCCATTGTTTTACAAATGGGTAAAATTTAGGATCTGTATATGTTTAATCTTATTTATTCTTACCAGCAGTTCTGGAGTATCTACCTATATATATATTGCTTTGCAGTGCTGTTATGCACAGTCATGGGAAAGAAGGTTTTCAGATGATCATAAAATCCCTTCTTATGGGGTTGTCAGTAGACCTGTACAGATCAGAAACGTACACATGGGTACGTAGAAATCAATTGTATTAGAGAGTATAATTGGTGTTATTTTTCAACTTTAAAGTTTCTGCAAGAGTAGTTTTCTGAGGCAGATCAAATTAGTAAAGTAGAAGCACATGCAGTCAGTTGTCCATCATTCAGGTCCAGGTATGGGTGATAAAGACTGATCACAATCAAGGGATGTTAATGCAGGAAGATCTATTCCAGCACATTCCTCTGAAATCAGAGCTGTGACTGATCTGATTCATCTCGTATCCTTAAATCACTGGAAATTGTTATAGTCTGGATTTCAGACTTCTGTCCTACTATTTCACCCCCATGAAAAACACAGCACCTTCTAAACCAGCCTGGAATTTTGCCTACCTTTGCAATACTCACACTGCTGTACCTCCCCACCAGAGATGATACAGAGCAATCACAGGTGTGTGCAGGAAAAAGGTGACTGTCAGGGTTGATACTGATACATGAGTACAGGGAGTTGAAAAGATGAAGACAAGTGATGCCAAGTGCGAAGACATCATGCAATGATTTTTTGCAGCCCCCTTCCATTCAGACCAAGGGAATCCCTGGTAAGGTGCAAAGTCAGTCTTCCAAGAACACTAAAAACTGCATCTTTTGCTGCAGCAGTCAACCTGGGCCATCACTGAGGCAACTGCCACAGTTAAATTTAATACAGAACCTCTGCTTTCCTGAGCGTAGGAAGAATAATTATGCAAGCATAGTAACAGGTATATTTAACTTCATAACTCATTTATTGTTCTTGTGGGGGTGAGAAAGGATCCCACATCATAAAACTCTAAGCATATAGCTAACCAAATTTCAGTGCCTCTTCTTGAAACATCAGATGACAGCCACACCTGGATGGATACCACAGCAAATAATTGAGTTACTTAGATTATTTTATATTTGGTGACTGAGAGCTGGTGGGCAAGGGTTTGAGCCAAGTCCTGGAGCAGACAGTGAAGGAGCCCGAGGTCTCAGGATGCACCAGTGGAGCTACTGGAAGAGCAACTGGAGGAGGAGGATGATTACTGGAGAGCAAGGCGTGATGGATGCTGTAGGAAGAAAAAATAAATAAATGACTGACTGTCAAACCAGCACATAAAATGAGACAGCTGAAGAGAGAGGTCATGGGAACAACAAATACCAGGGTGGCTGTGGGGGCTGGGGATAGTGAGAACATCATAGGAAATCAGATGATGATTTGATAAGGGATATTCAGATTCAGAGGTCAAAGAGGAAAAGGTTTTGGTGAAAAGTAGGTCAAGGGAGCAGCCTGCCTTCATTATTTTGCTTTTCAAACCTTTAACAGTTGCTAATGACAGACAGAGTACAAAATGACATTTGTATTACCCTCCAACACAGATGTTAAAATAGGCATAATCCTGGTTTTGTGATGATTAATGCAGTGTGAAAAAGATAATTAAATGAGGCTTGGTGTACTTTTGCTTTCTATGCCTTGCTGCTACCTTCCATGGCTCCTGCTCAATCTCCTTGAAAATCTATTAGGCTCTGCTACCACCATTTCATCACTTTTTCTGTGTTATATTAGACATGACCTCTCCAAGCTTCAGACCAGAAGTGATTCCTCAGAGGAGGCAGAGCAGTAGCAAGAGCCGTGGGGTGCCAGCACACTGCCTGCCACCTCCCACTCATCTCATTACCTGACCCTTACATAAAGTCCAGCACATATTTTTTTTCCGGTAATGCTTACTGTTGATCAGTCAGTTCATGTAGTAATAGAAACTTTTACTAGTTCATCTGGTTAGAAAAGCCTTTGGCAGCCAAGTTCACCACTGAAGGTAATGGACTTCACCAGCTCACAGTGTGAAATCTCATTTGTGAAAAGCATGGGAGGTGAACGGGGGACAGAGGTGTCCTGAAAACATTAAAAATAGCCTGCAGAAGATATTTGCATATTTGTAGAAAAGAAATCTTTTAAAGTTCTGCTTTGGAATTCTGTGTCTCTATATTTATTTATTACAAAATAATTTAATATTTGAAAAAAGGCATTAAACGTCTGAGAAAATACTTCCGTAATTTTTTTTTTCTTTGCTGATGGCCTAGAAATTTGCTGGATTTTATTTGAAACGAACCGCAGACAAATGTCAGCTTACTCCTGACACTGTCAGAAATGGATTTTCTTCTTTTGTGCTGTCCCATACATAATGAAATGCACATTCAAAATACATAATGGTCTGCTAGTTTAAAATTATTGCTTGATCCTATGGCTGTGGAAAAGCAGTGGAGTCAGCCAGTGTTTCTTTGAGGTGCACATCAGCGGTGGAGGCAGGACTAGAACTGAAGACACTGCAATACCTTCCTCTTCTTCCAGCTCCCAAAGCAATAAAACCTAATGCTAAATTAGACTATTGATCAGCAGCTACCATTCCTAATGGACATCCTGTCTCACATGTCTGGGATTAGGATGTTCTTTCTACTGCTGGATAATCTTAGTACTGTACGATTGCTCTTTCTCTGCTAACAAATGACTACAAGAAGAAATATTTCCTGCTTGCTTTTGTTTTGTGTAAAATCTCATCGAGAAGGCCCATGTGAGAGAAACTAGCAACATCAATTTGTGATCTAGTGCTATCTGATCATATTCAAGCTAACTGCCAGGTATGTGTTTCAAATTCTATGAAGGGATGTTACATCATTAAACCACCATCTGCAGCATGTTCTAAGATACTTTGATAATTCAAGCTATCATGTCATAATATTCATTAGAAAGAAAAAGATGACAAAAAAACCCCTTTCTTCCTGTTCTGGTGATGGTCAAATGATAAAAGCACAAGCTGAAAGTCACACCCGCTAAACATCTGAGAGCGTACCACAGCATGAACATGTGCATCAAATACAGCCTACGTGGGCAAGCTTTCATCTGGGATAGCCCCAGTACAACCAAACTCAAGCTCTCTGTGATTACACGAGAAATAGGGCAAGAGAATCCTTCCCTTGTGAGCAGGCACCCCCACGTGCTCTCACACAACCAGAGGAACATATACCATGTGCTCAGCAAATCCAGCGTTTTGGCCCAAGTGGGCATGCAGCGAGTGGTGATGTGACAGGAGAGTCCATGGAGCAATTGTCCCAGCACTTGGCCACATCTGAGGGCTGCCAGGCAAGGAAGATAACAGGAAGAGCCTCAATACTCAAGATAGCCTCAATACTTCTCTACCCCTTCCAGACAACATCATTTTAGGGCAGTTTTTACAGATTCTTAATCTTTTGGCCAGGGAAGAAGATCACACATTAATTAATGTTTTGGTAGCTCAGCTGTAAACCTGAGGCGAATACACAATTACGGCCAGACAGAGGGCGATTTTAATCCAGTTCATTGAAATCTCCAAAATCTGTGTACAGCTTTTGTTTGTGGATGCACCTATTCTATTTTCATCCATCTTTTTCCTAATCTGAAAACACCCATTAGCAAGCCAGGCTCCCAGGCTACATCCCAGTAGCTGCATCACAGGTTAGCAAAGGGAATAAAGGACCATGTCCCTGGCAAAGGTACCCTAAACTGTATTGCGCTAAGCGTCAAACACCAGTGGTGAATTAGCAGCCCTGACACATAACTGTGGATGTATTTGGGAGAGCTGCTAGCACTCTCCCTGCCTTCTCTAAAGACCCAAACCAGTGTCCAAATGGATGTCAAGAGAGGGTCTTTTCTTCTTTAAGTATAAGCTGTTTTCTATCATACTGTGGCCTGCAACTCAGCATACAAGATGTACTACGGCATTAGGAGATAGCGGCAGCTGCTGAAGAAATGCTGTGTTATAAACATGCAATGATGCAGTGAACTGGCAAATCCATATGGCTGGAAAAATGATGAGGAAGAAGAAGAGAAAGGTATTTCAGATTTTTTTTGAACAAAATAGATACTCAGTAGTTTGCTTCAGCTTACATGCCCTAATCACAGCTTCTTTCTTTAATGGAAAAAAAGGTTTAGATACACACGTAAGTATATATACATATACACACACACATATGTATAATATCCTAGGATTGATCTACACATCGCTGGAGAAGCAGAGGTGATATTTTCATATAGTTCTGTATTTCTGCTTCTTATTTCTTTGAGCTCTTTGGCTGAACAACCAGTGGCTTGAATTGCCACAGCACTAACTCCTTCAAGCATCCCCCTGAAATCTTGTGTGCAGTTCCTCACCCTCCCCTTTTCCCTGCAGATGGATAATCTCTGCCCATATACACCAGGGAAAGGTCAGTCACTCACTTCTGCAGAGTCACCAGTCATGGAGGATTCTCTGTGGGTCAGAATAAATGAGCGTGGACAGGATGGACATAGGACATCACCGAGGGAGACCCCAAAACCACATGGAAATGTTTACATAGCTTATATATGGCCTCATAATTGATGGATCTCGGCAAGCATACACATACATTGCTTTTAAAAACGCTGATACATCCAACTCCATGACACATGCTTCTAAGGAAAGCAAGCATTATGGCTTTTTAAAAAACTGAATGAGGATATGGAAACTTGCAACCTGGTTGCCACAGCTTGCTTCCCATTTCTGAACATAAGCTCCTAATGAAGGTGGCTCAGCTTCATGAGCAGTGTTAACTGTGGTGACCCAGCCTCTTCTCAGTCCAGCCAGTTTTACCTGGGCCCTACATACAAAGTGAAAAATCCCAATTTTGTCACACGGGTTTGAACTTACAGCCTCAAAGCAGATGGAAACAAAAGCTGAAGCCCATGAGTCTGCTCTTTTGTATGGCTCTTTTCCATCCAACTTTAATCAATGATGTCTGAGAAATGAAGGCTCAATGAGTATGCAGTCCAGCACTGGCACCATTTCCCAATGCTCCATAATCATTCTCAGATATTTATGGACAGTTTTCTCCACAGTGATTTTTTTCCTTGTCATTTAGTGCCACTATTTCAGATTTCCTCTTGCTGAACTACTGGAGTGTCATCAGTGCATCTATATAGAGTATGAGAATATATTCAGAAAGCTTACTTCCAAGGGCTATTGGAGATGACTAACATTTTTACACTGCACAAAAGAAGAGAAAATAAATTTAGGAGTAGCAAATAGAGCCACTCTGCTATTTTCTTCCCCGTAAATAAATACCTCTAACACTTATATTCCAATTGTGGAGCTGGAGATCCAGCATCTTTGTGGGGGAGGCACATTTCAAGCAGCCATAAATGTTCACCCAAGACACTGGCAATGAAGGCTTAAGAGAGCACAAATTATAGGGAACATGAAAGAAGCCCTGCTTCCCTTGAAGACACCACCTGTTTAAGCACCTGGGAAAAATTATTCATAGCACTTTACCACTACACAGACAATAAAGATCCTATGGAAATGTCTTTGTTTAAAATCAACATTTATGGCCCCGATTTCATAGAAATGTACGTAAATCCTAACTGATGCAACAAATGCAACAAGACATCTTCAAAAACATGCGCCCCATCAGCCTCCAGCACAAGTCAAACGCTTTCAGCTTTAGAATCTTGTACTTTAAGACCTGAGGCCAGAATTTTCTTCCTTCTAATCTTCATTCTGGATTGCTTCACCTCAGTACATATTTATATAATGAATTTTTCCCTGTTCAGAACTGTCCTTTTAACTGAATACCTATTAACTGGCAAATGGGAGCAGAACCCATTGGCATTCATCCTAATGCAGCTACTTGGTTCTGTGTCCTTGCCCAAGTCACTAGAAATCTGATCCTGTGAGAGAAATCAAAACTTCTGCAGTTGGTCCCTCTCCCTTTGCCATGCAGATGGATAATCGCTATATGCACCAAGGAAAGGGAGACAGACATCACTTGCATCCTTATGCCCATACCTAGGAAATGCGTTCAACCCTTCATTTCTCTGTGTTGTGCCTGATTTACCTATCTGCAGAATGGAAGCCATAGTATTTCACATCATGCTTGATCACAGTTATAATTTAAAAGCCTTACAATGCTTCCATGGAAGTTTAAAATACTATGTTTAACAAGTACCGCATAATTTAAAAGCTTTTAGTCTAAGTCACCGCATGGCAGATGTATCCCATTGTCCAGACACGTTTAGAAGGTGTCTAAGTCCTCTGCTGCAGAGGACTGCTCCTTAAGTGTGAAGGACTCAGGTGGTCCTCAGCAGCAGGAAGAATAGAGACAAGTTACTTTTAGCCTTTCTCTGAATCATTTTAGCATCCACCTAGATTTTTTTCCCTTACGCATAGAGAACAGCACTGTGGGGTCAAATATGAGTCGAGACTTCTTGTCTTTACAGCCATCATCACGGTACCTTGGCCCTTACCATACAGCATGCAATGGTATTACAGTAGCGTTCACACTTTCCGTACCACTTCTTTAGTCATGTAGGAAGCTGATGACTTTTCTCTGCTTTCTAAGCTGAGGAAAATACCAGGAACTGTCCTCTCCCCACCCCCCACTTCCTTTAGAGAAACCCCAACAGTCTTCACAGAAATAAGAAATGACTTACCTTCAGTCTTGTGGGTTTTTAGGTTATAGCCTTCTTTTCTGTTTAAAAAGTTGACTCTTTGTTCCATTTCTCTCTTTTTGCTTCCATCTTCCAACTCTATTCGAATTGAATCTTCTCCTTCTTTTCGGTCCCACTTCTAACTCAGAGTGCTTCAGTCACCACGAAAGAGATGGCAGCAGCTAAGACCTTAAAAGAGCCAAAGGAATGGGTGCAGTCAAGTTTTGGTACTTTTATGACAAGAGAAATTCCCTGTTGTAGCCCTCTCAAACACTGCTTCTCCAGAAGGAGTAGAGCTGGTGAAGGCACAAGAGAAGTCTTTCTCCTGGCTAGAGAAAAACTGGCCTTTGAGAAGAGGGTGAATGGGTTTGTGGCGGGGTGAGGAGTTTGTCCCTCGCTTGCTGGAGCGTGCAGACATCTCAGGCTTGCAGAGGTCTTGCTATGAAAAGTTGCTCCCTTGCCATGTTATAAAGGAGGACTGTGTGGCATCACCACAGCAATATATGCAGGAATAGACTGCTTATACAAGGAGGAAGTCACTGTTCACAGCGGCTGCTATTGTAATTTTACACCACGGGAAAAAAAGACCTAAGAAGTTGCAGCATTCTGATTATTTTTTTTCATTATTTTTTCACTGAGTAAAAATAAGTCCTTAAAATACTATCTAAGAAATCATGCAGTTGTTTCATATTACTTGCATTGCTTTATGTGGAAGATTTTCATACTATTTGGTCAAGGACACAATCCACTCTGGCAACTGTTGTGGCTGGTTATTTTTCCAAGTGAATGAAAACACAGATACAAGCAGAAGTTACTGCAACCACCACTGCCTCATTTACCTCTGCAGTCAGGTTGCTACTGGTACAAGCGCTGAGTTTTATACAGGAAATACAATTGCAGGTGCAAAGCTCCAAGCTCATGTTTACACCCACCAGCGGGAGGCTCACCTTAAATGCATCTGTCTATGTGCAAAGCACTGGAGAGATTGTCATAATAATGATACCTTCTCCAGAGCATACATAAATATTACAATGTCCTTCTGCAGAGAAGAAAGTGCAGGAGTAAAAGTACATAACTTCAGGTTGAGAAATGGAACAAAAAAGCCAGGGTTTTCAGGAGTTCCTGCTCCTTAAGACCCAGTCTGCTTCTTTATTTTAACTTGCTTTTAAAAATAATTAAACATATTGAGAAACTTTATAAAAACCCACAAGAAACTTTAGTGAATCTATTTCATATTTGTTTGTTCCACAGTTGCCAGAAGGTCTTTCGGTCTCCTTGTCATTTTGCACTATATGACCTAAGTAACAGTGATATTTATTGCTCATTTTCATTTAGCTCTTTGAAGACCAATCCACTTAATGATCAGAAACCTCACACAATTTAGCAGATAAAATCACTGCAGAGACTTGTTGGGAAGCTTTAATAAGTAAAATGAATACTAAGAGGTGGGCTGGGGTGATTGCTGTGTTTTAATCCTAGATGATAAGAATCAGAGTCATACCTGCCCATTCTTGCTCGGCGATTACAGAGACAGAGCAGTTCAAGCGGACACAAATTTTAGGGGATGTTGTTACAGTGACTACCTCAAGCACCTGTAAGACACACATTATGATAATAACGCTTGCCCTCAGTGTCACTTGTATTTACTCACACAGCTTCTCATGTAATAGGTGAATCCTGTTACCTCTGATCTGCAGACAGAAAAACCACCGTGACCCCAGTCCCAGCAAGGCCCAGGCAGCCCCAGGCAGGCAGGGCACACACTGCCAGCAGCCTGGCACTGCTACCCTCCTCCATCCTTCCCCAGCACCAGCTCGGGAACTGGACCACTTTGGAGCAGGTAACTGCATGGCTCATAGTCAGTAGGTAGCTGTCACAGGGAACCTGAACAAGGGTGGCTTTTCTGGATATAAAATACTTAATAGTATAAAAGGGAGTATAACAGAGTACTGCCTGTACACACAGGCGGTGAAACTCAGCAACTTGTTCAAGGCCATACAGGAAATCTGTAGGGGAGCAAAGAGAAGAATCTGGTTCCTCCTAGTCCTCAGCTCATGCCCCAACAGCTGGACATGGCTCTGTGACATACGGAAATGCACCTTCAGTCCCACTGCAAAATGCTTGAAATTACAAACTTCCTGCTGTCCTCTGAGAGTGTTTTATTTGTGGAAACTTTTAAAAAAACAGTCTCTATATAATAACCATGGAAAGTTGTTTTCTTGTAAAATTGTAAATAAAGCAGTATTTATATTATTGTTATAATCTCTCTGGCCCTCAGTGACAGCATTACCCCCTGTTGGTGTAAGGAAATGGAGCAATTAATGAGTAATGGACCATTTCCTGATAAGCATTTATGCTGCAGCCCATCTTTTGTTCTCAGATCTTCAGGGACTATCTCTTATCACAGGTCTTTTCCCCTATGGAGAAACACTTGAAGGTTGCTTTAGGTAACACAGCAATGGGTAATTTTCAAAGTCAACTTAAATTAAAGAGTCTTTTCAGCAGTTTTGAGTATGCCATTAGTGGATGACTGCATAGGTAAATGATTTGACTCACCCTCACAAGAGTTTTAGGGTTAGAAACTTTTGGGTTTCAGACCTCTCCTCATGAAATGAAGCAACAGGCACCACCATCTCATTGTCATCAGCACCTTCAAGTCTCATTTGAAACCACTGCGTTCTGTTCTATAACCTGCGGGTTTTGCAGGAAATATCACTTTGAGGGCTGAATTTTGATTCGTTACCTATCAGAAAAGGCTAAATCCTAGGTTGGTTTTTGTTTGGTTGGTTTTGGGGATGTTCACCTTTTATATTCAAACAGATGGTATTGGAACAACAGGTCTCTGTGCATACAGCAGGGTTTTGTGGACGTGCAGTTCTCCAGCGAGCATGAAACAAAGTAAAACCAGATTGAAAACTTTCATTATGCAGCAATGCAAGTCACAACAGCAGGGTTAAATCTGTTTCTATTTAGACAATATCTGGAGCAGCATTTTATTATACAGCCTGTAAAGCACTGCCTGTGCATGGGTGGAAAGTACATTGTCTCCTTCAGTAAAGAACTGGGGCAGGATTGTTTGGCACTTTCTTTTTTCTTAGTCTTTTTTCTTTAACCATAAATACAAAGTAACCATTTCTCCATAACATTGAACTCCTTGTGGCCTCCCTAGAAACAATAAAAGTATCCAAAAATAAACATCTACTTAGAATAAATATTAACTCAGAGACTTTTAAAATATGAAGAAAATAGTCTCTGCAATATCTTCTCTTCTCTGATAATGGAAAAGCCACTCCATGGGGCTTAAAACTGAGGGATTTCAAGGCTTCAGGGTGTCTTATGATGCTAACTCTGAGCAGGCTGAATGCCAGGCTTTGTGAATGGCTCTGTCTTAAAAGACAAAGCCCTAATCGCTTTCAACTTTTCTAATTCTTCACATTCTTTCCTAGCAAAATAACTGCCTGCCTTATAATGGCAGAAACATTTGGAGACTAAAAGAAACAAACAAAAAATAATCAATTTTCAAGGTCCACTTGCAGATAGAGGAACTGTTTATGAAACATTTACTGTTCAGTTGCAGGAGAAAATCTCTTCTTAATAGCAAAAGGGGAAGCAGGGAAATACTGGAGAGAGTTTTTGTGGTGGGGTGGGTCTGGGAATAGAAACTCTCCTGCTCTACAATTCAGATGATTGACTTTTCCAGCAAGTAGATCCCACCCATGCCTTACCCAAGGAAACGAGAATTTTCAGCTCCATGAAGTGAGGAGTGGGTGCTACCACTCCTCACACAAAGCAGAACGTATTTGCTGCCCTCCAAGGGGTCAGTTTAGCTTGTAAAAACATCCATCCCTGGCTTGAAACTGGCCAAACCCCGATCGTGTGAGCAGAGCTCACCCAACTGTCCAAGTGCTTCTCCCAGGCTGGTTTTGGTTTCTGAACCAGAAAATTCCTGCTGGCTTCTGAGTCACCACATTTTACTGATTGCCCACCGACAGAGGACAAGAAACTGAAATTTCAAGCCAATCTTTCTACACAAGGCCCATTCTCAGCTTTCCCCTAGGTTCTGCACAAAACTTAGCCCGGTTCTTGCAGCAGCGGCTTATTCATGTGGCCCCCTGCACCACTGCCGGCTCTGCACACCCCGCACCTCCCATCACGGAACCTGGCACAACATGGACACACTTCCCATTAAAACCTCATGGATTCACCAGACTCTATTGACCGTATTTCTGACCATAGCCAGTCATTTCTCCAAAATGACCTATCTCCTACCTGTGAGGTTAGAGGCCAGGTATTTTGTTAGCCTTATCACCTCTTGGATCTGGTTTTGATCTTTATCTTCCATGGTAATATTCTAAGAACTAAAAAAAAAACAAACCCCAAAACCTAAACAACAGCTTTTATTACCTTAATATAAAAGAGTTGTTTTTCAATTTCAGTTAAATAATTCATTTAAATCTCACCAGAGATGCTGAAAAACTAATGTGTACAGATGAGAAGCAACCTTTCTAAAAATATGGATGGAAAACATCCAGTCTTTCCTGTTATGTCTATAGTTTTATTTACTCACAGTGTAACATTAAAATCAACAGTTCTCATGTGGTTTAATTTGGTTATATCCCCTAAAGACACATGAAGGTAGTCCCAAAGGAACTATTTCCTTCAGTGAGAATAGAAGGTGCTGAGTACATCACTCAGGAACATTTATTTTTTGGTTGTTAATGGTTGGGAATATTGTTTCATTGCTGAAGTCTACCCAGACCTCCCTTCCATACACATGAAGATGGAGCCAGGTGGAGTGGCCCAGCTCATGTCACGCATACACAGAGGCTTCAAGTCTCTAAGTTTTGAAGTCCATTGCATTTGCATACACTGAGGAAACGAGTTGTGAGAGCAAAATACCGTTGTCCCCAGACTAGTCACGAAGTAAGAGGACTTGCACATATGCAGTTAGTACACTGACGAGTGAGCAAAAACCAGAACTCAGCTCTTCTGCCTCTGACAGCTGCATGGAAACCACAATGTTCCTTACTGTTCTCCTTGGGGCTAATGCCAAAACTAGTGATGTTTGCTTGAGGACTCTGGAAAGCCTGATCTGCTCCTTGAGAGCTGCTGAAGATCTGCCTTGTGCATTTTCCATGTCCACACTCAGTTTCTTACTTTCCCTCTGTCCCTGGCTTAGGAAGAGCTGGGTTCCACTGCTGCTATATGCTTGTGTTACTCTGCTTGGTTGTGGGCAACAATCAATTTTTGATATGCAACAACAGGAAGAGTCCTGTTGAGAGTTATGCATCTTAAATTAAGCATCTTAATTTTGCAAGTAAGTGCAGAAGCTATTAGGCCCTGAGATAGTACAACAGATAAGTTCAGTGATTACAGAATCACAGAATCACAGAACGTTAGGGATTGGAAGGGACCTCAAAAGATCATCTAGTCCAATCCCCCTGCCGGAGCAGATTAACATTAAACATACAAATAATATCACTGAATTTACTTTAACAAAATTCTGTTGCATGCTTAACATTAAGCTTATGCTTAAGTGCCTGACTAATTAATTAATTAATCAGTGCCTGTACACTTTAACTCAAGTTTGTCACTTGATGCCATCTTACACAGATAGACAAGAGCACAGCCTCTCTAAAATAATACACTGGAACCAGTTTTCACACACTGGGAAGCTAACAGATAAGTGCCTGAGGAATTGTTTTCCCATTAAATATGACCCTCAATTTCTATCACTACATTTATGAACAGTTTATCACCTGAGAAGCTGAACCTGCAGTTCTCAAGTTATCACAGTTTCTGGACGTCCCCTCAGTGCTGCCAGGGTATGGGCTGCACTACCAGCCCTTAATGGAGAAGCATTTACAGTAAGTATATTTCTGAAGATTTGTGTACACTCTTGCTACAGTTGTTAAACCAAACAGTCAGAGCTAAAAGAGTCGTTTTGTCTAGCTGGGTATTACACATTACACTTTCATGGTCTTCACATTTTAATAGTAATTTTTGTCAGCTTCATAAATTGGTCCCTAATGGGTAGGCAGAAGACTTGTAGAAAGAAGAAGTTCTTTTCTATTGTCTTTGGGCTTTTGCTTTGAAATAACATGGCTACATCTGTAGAGATCTGAAAAGATAAGGGAGAAGCGTAAGCAGGTTGTTCTTTACAGATTCACTCTCCAGTGAGGCGTCAAGAAACCCATGCTTTCAGTGCAACTGCATGGGATTCAGAGGGTTGCATAGCCCTGATAGGGAGAAGTTATTCCTTGTGATTCTTTCTTTATTTAATCTTCATCACTTTCCTAGTAATTTTGCTTTAAGGTCACTTCACATTTGTGACTGTAACAAGAACTGGTTTCTATCCAGTACCACACTTTTCAAACCACCCCTACTATGGAATTTGCAGGGGTACCAGCAAGGACTAGTTTTTGACTTGCATTACACATGAAAGGGAGTAAGAAACTTACCTACAGCCAGATACAAGCCCCCTACTCCTGGCCTGATGAACAAACATCCCACGTCCAGGGATAAGTCCCAGCTCTATCACCCAGCTTGCTGCTGTAGATGAACTGATACAGACGAGCTGCAGATCCCTTCCCCTTGCTGAAGTGAAGAAATTGCAACCTGTATGGTGATTCTCCTCTTGCTGTGTAGAAACCCTTACCCGGAGCTTGGTATAAAGACTCAACCTAATTCTTATAGCTGTTTTTGAAGAGTCAGTTATAAAATGCAATAATTAGCTGAAGAAACAAATTGCTGATATTCTGTTAAATAAGAAAACAAAATGCTTTAATGGTCTGTGTTGCAGACTGCTCTAAATGTATATTCAAATGAAACATGTATCTTATTGAACACATCCAATACTGGGCCTTCCAGATCCAGTATAAATAATTAGACCTGTCTCTCTTTAGACAAATTATTGGTAGGGAAAGCTTTAAAAATATTTTCCTGTGAAATACAGTGCTATTTCTTTAAATAAAGGGCTCTGGCAGTTCTGCGAGGCAGTTAGCTTAGCACCACTAATACAGAACACAGTCTATCAGCATTTAGTGAACTCTCCATGACCCTGGTGGAAAGTAACTCCTTTAGCTTATATTTATAAAAAATATTATTTAAAAATGCTGTTGAAATGTAAGCATCATTTATAGCCAGTGTTAATCCGGAGCGATACTGCCAGCTCCATCAAGCATTTCACCAAAGATGGGGACCACTCATCTTCTTTTCTCAGGAATGCAGAGGAACTCTGGGAGCTTGAAAAGGGTGCTTCCCAATCTCAGCTGTCTCCTGCTATGTGCACTCACAGATTTCTCTTATATTTGCCACGTATTCTGCCTTTCAGCAGAAATCTCTCAAAATTGGCCTATATGGTAAGTTTTTAAATTCACCTGTTTTGCAACAGAGCAACGAATGTGTGCTATGCACACAAGCACCTCGTGATGTGCCAAGACATGACCTTTGAAGGTCACGGCTCCTCCCTTGGAGAAGGGCATCTTGGTCAGGAAGGATCTGGGAGAGGAAGTCCAGGGCTGTGTCTGCTCTTCCTGCCTTGCAGAGGAGGAAATTTTCATACTTCTCTGCCAACAAAAGACAGTAAACGACTTCTCTTTGGTCATTCAGACACACAGACGTTTGACTTCCTGAACTACTATCAGCAGTACTATCCACAGGACTATCCCTGTGCATCCACCAAGTAGTACATGAGGTCTACATGAATCACAGAATGGTTTGGGTTGCAAGGGACCCTAAAGCTCATCCAGTCCAACCCCTGCCATGGGCAGGGACACCTCCCACCAGACCAGGCTGCTCAAAGCCCTGTCCAACCTGGCCTTGAACACTTCCAGGGATGGGGCATCCACAGCTTCCCTGGGCAACCTGTGCCAGTGTCTCACCACCCTCACAGTAAAGAATTTCTTCCTAATACCCAGTCTAAATCTCCCCTCTTCCATTTTAAAACCATTCCCCCTTGTTCTATTGTTACCTGCCCTTGTAAGAAGTCCCTCCCCAGCTCTTCTGTAGGATCCCTTCAGGAACTGGAAGACTGCAATGAGGTCCCCCTGGAGCCTTCTCTTCTCCAGGCTGAACAGCCCCTACTCTCTCAGCCAGTCCTCATAGGGGAGGTGCTCCAGCCCTGTGATTGTCTTCATGGCCTCCTCTGGACCTGCTCCAACAGCTCCAACTCCTTCTTATGTTGGGGACCCCAGAACTGGATGCAGTGCTCTGTGTGGGGTCTCATGAGAGCAGAGCAGAGGGGCAGAATCACCTCCCTCACCCTGCTGGCCACACTTCTTGTGATGCAGCCCAGGATGAGGTTGGTTTCTGGGCTGCAAGCACACATTGCCGGCTCATGTTGAGTTTTCCATCGACCGACACTCCCAGGTCCTTCTCCTCGAGACTGCTCTGAGCCGTTCTCCTCACTCCAATTCTCCCATTATATAAACTCTTTGAAGAAACAATTTGAGATTACTTTTTGCCATGATTTGTAGCTATCTAGGCCCCAATTGACAACACTAGAAGTGCCCAACTGACTGTGTTACAATATTCATTACCTTGGGTTCCTTTTAGAGTCAATGGATGGAGACAGGCACCCACAGAGCACAAAAACACTTTCCAGGGGTATCTCTGGGACTGCCTATCTTGCCCCACGGAATATATAAGGGCGCATCTGTGCCTAATTTAGGAACCTAATTCAGTCATTAGTCCAAGCTTTGGCAGTTGCAAACCGAACTGAAAAAACTCTCATAAGCTCCTTATTTGTGTAACATTCAGGAAATATATCTGGAGACAGGGGCTGAGCCCTCAGCCCACAGCATTGGTGCTTTTGTGGATCAAGCACACAAGGATTGCCTGTTTATGTCCGAAAAAGGGGGTTTCCACATTTGGAAGAGGGCCACCACTGGAAGCTGAACCTGGCCGGAGCAGTTAGTAACATTTTCATGATAAACAAAGCAGTGTATTGCTTAGGCCACTGGCTGATTATAATAGCTATGAAATTACCCAATTTAGTTCACCACATCAATAAAATTTATATGAAAATACCACCAGAATCTTGGCTAGCATATGGATAACTGTACAACAGTTACCCAAGCCAATGTGACAACCATTTAAGAGGAATAATCTCTGTCATACGGTTTTCATTTTATGTACATGCTATGCAAACACAACCACCACAAATATGCATTACAGGCTGCCTGGGACTCACTACTGAGGTGAATTAGCACTGTAGTCTGACCTGTTGAAAAGCTTAACCTTTAACCTGCCAGGCAGTGGCGGTTGCAATTTGCAAGCCATTCTTGTGTTGAGTGGCTGAAAACATACTTATTTACTTGTGTAAAGCCATAAATGAAATGGGTTGGGTGAGCTCAGCTTACTTCCCAGTTCACAGACCATGTCGCAAAACACTACCACATGTTCAGCAAGTAATTCAGCATGAGGACTGAACGCTACCGCACTGTGACCCAAATTCACTCTTCAGAGAAAGAAGAGTTTCTTCTAATCTGGAGTGAAAAGGAGAGAACTCAAAGTGACTTCCTTTTTAAGTAACTTCCCACGGTGCTTCCAAGAAAAAGAAATTCAAAGAAATTGTTTGAAAATAAGTCATTTACCCTCGTGAAAACTTTGCATAAGCTTATAGCTTGAGAAACCTAAATCCTCTGCGTAACCGCAATGATACACTTATCATTAGAAGTATACACTTCCTCTCGATGCCCACTAAGTCTCAGCTCTGTAGGGCAAAGCATTAATTCATTCACTTTTCCATCTCATCGGCAAAGGCTGCCAGTGGTGCTATTTAGGATTAACTGTAGAGACAAAGCTGGGAGGAGGACAGAAATGTCATTTCCTACTCACAAGTTTTGCAAGATTTATCACTTATCAGTTTTTCGAAAGATGCATCATTTTGGGATGAGAAGCTCTCCCATGCTAGACCTGCTCCTGTCTATCAAATGAAGCCAAATCAGTAGATAACCCAGGTTTAGCAAACTGGATGTTTTGTAATGGAGATAGTTGGATAATAACTATTTCTAGATCAAAGTCGGTGACTAGGCGTAGCTCTTGGCTTGCTTGTTGGCTTTTCTGACTGTATAACCACAGGTAGGCTTGAGTTGCAAAATTCAGATCAGCATGCAAACTCCATAATTTGGGAATTGTTTCATTGCAGAGACCTGGTATGGTTCACTGAGAAGTGAGACAGGAATCTGGATGCTCAGAATCAGGTCTGCATATGGACCAGTCCTGGTCCATTTTCAATCCCTGTGCACAAGCAATTGCATCCCAGAGAGGTTTTCTGATCAGCCTAAAGTCACATTTTCTTGGTGGTTTGTTTCTTTTTTTCCTTCCCTATACTTAACACTTAAGTGTTTGCACAGGCAGAATACATACCTGTCATAAAATTCTTCAATTCAAGCAGACATTTCTGATTCTTGTTTTCTGATACTTTGGTTCCTGTTTCAATATTATCTGTCCTTTCAGGTCCTACAACTATAAAAGAAAAAAAAAGCCTTACAATATATATTTACTATGCTTCAGTAAAGACACAGACAAAAAGGTATATTTCTCTCTTACTTCAGAAGCTTTACATTATGCAGAAAAAGCTCAAAAGCCCTAGATGAGCCAGGAAGAATTGGAGAGGGATGTGAGGGAACAGCACACTATATATATTGCTGCTCTTCACTGTTTTCACATACACCATAGGCAGCCCTACAAGTTTTAGGTTAAAATGGAACACAGACCCTGGCATATATCAAAGAATATGAAGGGATGACACAGCAAGCAGCAGGGATAGAAGAGGCTGGAGCAGCACCCGGATGTACAGGCTTGTTTTACTACAGCTGCAGGCATGCTGGAGCGTCCGCAACCTCTGCCGGTGCCGAGATGCTGCTTTCATTTATTTTCTGAAATTGGGGTAAAATAACAATAGTAGTAGCAATAATAATAAGGATAATAAAAATAGCACCATCATTCCAGGCTGTGTGACAACCTACTTTCTGAATATTGGTGAGAAGTGGGAGATTTGTTTTCAGAAGAAATTTTCATGAAACTCTTGGGTCTAAAATTGCAGTTTGCAGAAAAAACTAATCTTGGATGGGATCCATGTTGCTTTCTTCCACCATATTTAAAAGTTGTGAATAACAGCATTTGAAACAATACTACTGTTAATGCTAGGGTCATATTTGTTGATTATGAAGAAGGAAGGAGATTTCCTTCAAAGTGAGGAACCAGTATTCCCCACTGGTGGAGAGCTTGCTATGATAGCTCTGAAGTCAGAGCCTGGCAATAATTACACCTTGGGGTTTGTGGTCATTTTGGATTGGTGTGAACATGATAAATGACACGTTTTAATTTGAACTATTGCTCAGCAGGCCTGTTCAGGTAGGCAATAATTCACTCAAGCAGGCAATAAACCCGAACAGGCAATAGCCCACACTTTGAAGTATGCCAGCAAACTCTTTAGCAACAAAATAAATATGTACATGAACTTCCGCCATAAATTGTCTTTGGTGAGGCAGATCTAGTAATCAGGGCTGGCTTTTCAGGTACTCATGAGGAGCAGAATGAGTCAGTGGGCAGATCCTACAACAGTGTTAATTCTGTGAAGCTGGACTAATGAACTGGTCCAACATCCACTGAAGGTAGCAGGAGTGTTCTGCTCAGTGAAGGCAAAGTGACTAAGCTGGTAGTGCAGTCTGGTCCTTTTACTAACAGAAATAAACTGCTTTCCCATGAAACCATGGACTTATAAATGAGTCTATTCCTATACGGTCAAGTAAGCGGCAAAAATGCAGCACCAACGTGCAGAGTAGCTCTGCTACAGCTCACAAAAGATAAAGGAGAGTCTAAGTAACTCTGATTCTCAGTGACCAGGAGATCTGCTGGCAAAGCCATGTTTGCACAGTAGTTTTCTTCACAACATTCCTTTAACTGCTTTCAAACCAAGCTGTACGTCAGACATTACATGACTTTTTTTTATTCCAAAGACAACAGTTTCAACCTTTGGGCAAATACATGCATTGTTTTAGTTACTTAAGCCACTGTATTTTGTGCCAATTACTCTAGACTTGCTAGGAACATGTTTCCACTTCTGGGATACTGTGCTAAAGGAAACTAGAGGTGCCTTGGTTTCCTTGCCTTTTGGCTGCCAGTTGGTACTATTTTTATAGGTTAGGACCTATAATGTTATCATGAATTACCTTAATGCATGTTAACTTGTGATAGGAGAGAAAAAATAATTCAGAAAGTAACATGACTCAAGCCAACTTGGTTGAGGTTGGTGTGTGTGAAACTCTTTGGCCTTCTAATTTATAATGAACAAGGGAAAGAATTCAAAGTCAGAAGAAAAAAACAGCAACAGATTGAATGGAAAGAGACAGTTTATCATCAACTGGAGACGACTGTGATTCCCGGTTGTTCTACTGACCAACTATGATTTCACAGCAGAGGTATTTTAGGATTCTTCAGTCTCAGACTGTGCCTAGTGCAGGACGATGCCCTACCTGTCTGCAGAAACATCTCCATCCATCAAATCGCCCTGGAGGACAGGGCAGCATGTGCCACCATCTTCTGCCTGTCAGGTGGAACTTTTCTGTGCGATCCACCGTGCAGGGCATAATATTGTTTGCTTCCTCACTGATGATCATTTACCTTCAGTAACACACAGAAAATGAATTCCTGTGCTGGGCTTTGAACCCAGACTCACATTCTTTCCTTGCTTGAAGTTGCCCAGCTCTGTCGTTCTGGTTTGATCCATCCCAGGAACAAGATCCGGCAGCTTCCTTTGGATGTGAATCTGGTCTGAAAGCCTTCCTTCTCCCTTCCCACACCATCTGTGAGCTGGGATTTTCCATCTTTTGTTAAAATAGTTACTTACAAAAGGAGGAAAGGGTTGAGGGCAGTTCACCACGTTTGTTTCACTTGGTATGCGTTTGCCTTTGCTTTAACACAGGCTGTTTTCATGCCAAATGACAGTTCTATTTGTTCCCCCACCCCCTTTTTTGTGTAGCTTATGTAGAACATCTGGTTTTAAAAGTGTCGCAATTTCTAAACATATTCTAATGCTCTTGGGATCAGAATATCAACAACTGTCTATTGCGGTAAACCGCATGTCTGGAAAACATTCCTGCAAACTGAGTTCTTAAATAAACATAAAGCATCTATAACACATAATGCAAAGCAACATTCACTCGTAAACTCAATATTTAGACCAGATGAGGTGCAAAATATGGTTTTTCTGGACTGAGCCATCACGATTTACAACAACACTGACGGACTTTCCGTTGTATACAAGAGAGGGCAGACGTGTGGCACGCAGATCGGAGCCTTTCCTTAAGTGCTCATTCTGCATTTAAGTCCCATCTTGTGAGAGTTTCTTGCTTTGGTTGGAGAAAGGAAACTAAGAGTACGTCCTCTGAAAAATTTCTACTGTTATTAGAAAGTGGGAATCTAAAAAGGAACTGTAAAGGACTGACAGATTAGAAATGCCTGTATCTGATAAGCCTGATCATATTGTGTAATATCTGCATCTATGCTAATTATGTGCATACATGTGCCTGAAATTCAGAGGCAATTTAGAGATAGCTTAAAGATTAAATAAACTGAATAAGATGGTGAAAGGAAAATTGCAGTAAATTGGTCTGAGTAGGAAGCTTTTGTTATTTTCAATCATTATTATTATTTATAGGGTGCGGAAAGTGGAAACATAAGCAAGACTTTATAGACGTATGCAGTCATACATTAAAAAAAACTGGTTTCACTTTGAAAACCCCCTCCACACTGTTTTCCAAAGCATTTGCTCTACCTTTAATGAGGAATAGCACCAAAGCAAATAATCACATCATATCACTTTTTAGGAGTATTGATGGCTGATGAAGTTGGTTGACTGGAAATGGAAATGCTGAATACTCATTAAACTATTGCTAAATGCTATAAATATATTTTGATTATTCTTCCTTATTGCTTTTTTTAAAACATATTACCTTCTTCCTCCTAAAAAGAGCACCAAATACTTTCTTGCAATTAATTCTTTAAGATTTTTCACTCTAAACTTAACGCAAAAATGTTTTATAAGGAGAAAAGCTGAATATATACACTAAGGCTGATGTAATTACATCTGAAAGTTACTGAGAAGTCTGCTGAATCCACCTCCTGCAGTATCTCAAAGTAAAGGTTTATCAAAAGAAAACTGAAAAAATTAAGTGAAGCCTTATCATTTTGTTCCCTAATATTAAAAAGGGCTGGATCCGTTTTTTGATGATTAACATCTGGAGTTATGTAAGGTAAGATAAGAGTATTAGAACATCTCACTTCCCTGTATAAAGAAGATCATCTGAACAGTATGGAAATGAGGGCCTCCACCCATTATGCAACTGAGAAGACGTTTTGGCCCAAAACCTACACATACCAGGATGAAAACACCTCCCTTACACGTTCACCACTGGAAATAAGCACCATGAGCGGGGCCTAAGCGATTACTGGGGGATGGATCCTGCTTGCTTTGAAGACTGAAGATCTCTTTTGAGGTGTCACAAAAATAAATGCTTAGGTTCCATTTCGCCCCCCCCCCTTCCATAATAAATCCAAAGTTTTGCATTGCTAGTGTGGATTACTAGGCTGATCTGGTGTCACTGAAACTGGTTCTCCTTCGAAGCTCAAACAAATGGTTTCTAGAAAGCAGAGCAATTTTCAGTTTACTGGAAGCGAGTAAAATTTTAACAAATCAGAGTGAGAATGGCTGAGCACTCAGGTAAACACGTATCAAGCTTGAAACAACTGTGCTCTAATGCAAAGCAGATTTGTGCCAACCTGGAGGGACTTTTCAGTCGTGGCACTCCCTTGGGACTGACCATTGTGGCATGGTTTGGGACAAACGAGCAGCTCAGTCTCTCGCTTCTGCAGGTGACGCTGGAGGAGCCGCACTGTTAGCAATGGCAATTAGCTGGCTGGTGTCATCCGTACAAAACAACCGCTTTTTGCCAAGTCTAATCACTGTGCTGTGCACCTCACCTTCTTGAGTGAGAGGCCCTCATTCACGCATGTAGTTTATTCAAAAGCACATGTTGCATTCGTTATAGCTGAATATTAACGAGCACCTTGAATTCTTGGAGCATTATTGGTATCAGGGCTCTTGGCTGCTGCTGGGACAGAATGCCTTATGGGAAGCTTGATGCCCAGCCAGGACTCAGATTACAAAGCATACACATCTTTCAATATGCAGAAGAATCCACTTAACCTTACATATCATCAAAGCAGTTCCTAAACATATGTGATTTTCCAAAATGTTTATGTTGGGATTGCAATGACTCTGGAAAACTCTGACTTTCTTTTTCCTGAAGCTGGAAAACTGAAATTACTCTACTGAACAGTTTTAAAGGCATAATTGTTTCTTTTTTTTTTTTTCCCCTCAGGTTCTTTAGAGTTTTGATAAAATCCTGACAGAAAACATACAGAATAAGCTCACACGAGGACAGTTTAGAGCTTAGGTTGTATTGTGTGTCCTCCTGCTCACTATACATTTGAGGTAATGACTACCGCATTGCCACAAACACTTAACTAGTCACATTTTCCAGGAATCTGATCTATCCAAACGTTGCATGACCTTCATCACTTGAATACTTAAAAACTTTGCAAATTGTTGTGCCTTGTCATATAACTTTCCCGTGGAGCACAAAAGAGTTTTTCAGAATGTTAAAGGCTATAATGTTAAGGCATGTCAAACTGTCATAAGGGGCAAATAAAGTCACAGAGGGAGTCTGTGGTTGCATGACAGCAGAAGGTGGATCACCTGAATATCAGTTCACCGTCCTGCCTCTGAGATCACCCTTGCTCTACACATAAAACAAAACCGCATCTACTGAAAGACTCATTATATTAACATATTTCTTAAAGCTGCATCCAATATAACATCATGTTTCTTCAAAGTATTATGTCTCTGACATCTACTGTTGAGTAAGATGTTGAGCAAAATGTTTCTATTACTATTCCCAAAGTATAATATTTATTATTTATTCTAAAGGGCCAGGGACAACTCACTCAACTTGGGTCTTTCCTCATTTCTGTTCCATCGTGCTGCAGTTCATTCCCCTGCCCTCAATGACCACCTTGTAGTCTCTGCAAAGGTACCCAACTGGCCCACCAGTGATCCCTCTGGTGGTGTTGTAGCCTTCTGAAATAACAACGGAGAGCACCCAAAGAAGACACCCCTCGTGTCCCTGGAAGACGGGGACAGCACTTTTTAAGACTTCAGATGTTCACCATCATGAAAACTCTGCAGTGGGAAGTCTCTCATCCAAATTCCTGGTGGCGACTCAAAGTCTCCATTTAAAGGGAGCCACTTCACAAACTACAACATACAAAAGCTGGTTAGGATCAACTAAACTCTGCTATTCAACTGAAATACGCCTTGAGCAGGGGAGGTGCTTCTTTAAAGAAACTAACTTGTGGATTTGAATAGGATTAGGCACAAATATCCTTCTGCTAATATAAATATTGACAAAAGGAAACGGGAAGATAGGCCTGTCCATAAAGAAGAGGTCTATTAACCATAATGTTGCTCCATCCAAGTGATAGTTTTATCTTTGTATTAAAACAAAAAGGGTAAGGCTAGATATTACTTTTTTTATACTGATAGTTCCAAACCTCATAAAATATTAGTATCTGTATCAGCTATAAAAATTAACAGCTCCACATCCTTCAGTGTTGTGCTCTTCAATTTTATTTTATCACCAGTTTTTCAGTTGTCTGTATGTATACGTGTACATATGTGTGTGTGTGTGCGCCTGTGTGCACAGGCACATGTCCCTTTCTTCCTAAGCTGTTTGGCTGGTGACGAATAGGCTTATAATTGCTCAGTAAGGCTGTATGGTAGGGTTTGCAAGTGGCACTCCTGATTCCTTTACATCAGAGGTCACTATTGTACAGTAAGATCCTGGTAGAAGATAGTGATAAAATGATGCAAAAAATCCCAAAACCCAAAAAACCAAAACCAGTACAAAATAAAACAAGAAACACCAAACAAACTAAAAAAACACCAACAGAATAAAACCGGTTTTGACTGTGTGGCTTGTTCTCCAGTTAAATAACTTTCTAGGTGCAAAACTAAAAAGTTCTGTCAGGCATCTCAGTCCACAACTGTCCTTTTTAAATGTTTGGGAGCTCAGAATGATGTTTGTATTGACTTAACCAGTCTAACTTCTATTAACAATTAATCCATCAAATTTCAATGCCTGTAAAATCCCTTAGGTCATAAGCCTCTCTGGATGCCTGGATCTCAAAACCAAAACCTGCAAATACTGGCATTATTTTTTTGATGCAGAATCAAATTTAAACTGGGTTTTACAAACTGAAGAATTATCTACATTTCTACTGTCTAAAGGCATCAGATTCCCCTAAAGCTTGTATACAGTGTAAATACATAGGAACTACAGGAGGCAGCCAGTACATATGGAACAGATAAAGGCCACATCGTTTATTGAACCTTGTGGCTTGCTGATGTAACAAAATAAGCTTTGCAATGAGCAGTCACATCTTAACATCAGCTCGCTCTTTCGCTAGAGTGTAATAGATGATAGCTCTCAGAGGGCCAGATTTGGAACCCCATATTCATCAGGAGTCTTACTTCAGGCTCTGACCCTCAGTACACTGAATGAGGGATTTAGAAACATTCATTCGTAATATTTTTCTCTGCTCTGAGCGAAGTGTGGTGAGAAGCAGCTGGAAGGTTTCATGTTCCAGCAGTTGAGAGGAAAGAGATCCTGAGATCAACTATATGAAGTCTTTCCAGTAATGATGAATTCTTCTCATTTAAACAGGTAAATAGCTCTTTGTCAAGGTAAAAGCAATTTGGACTGAACTGTCTCATCACTGCAATAACCCTTTGCTGAAATTTTAAACCAACTAAAGAAGCCAAAGCAAGCAATCTGTGCCATTGCCCTTACCTTCTAGTAGCAAGTAGTCGTCGCTCTTGAGAGTCACCCAATTCTCTTTCATTTTCTGTGCTGCTTCGGTTTTTTTAACTCAGCCTTCCCAGGATTCATAGTGAAATCATCGGGATCATCAGTAATGAAATCAGCCCATGAGAATTGAGTCTGGTGTAAGGAAAAAGGAGAAAGTTCTCACTCACCTTAAATCTGGTGCTAATGGAAATACCCGAAACACTGCTGTAGACTGCAGCATGGTGAGGCTTTCAGGGAAAGTCTGAAGGTATCTCAGGAAGCCAAGAAGCTGTTCCTGTGTGTCTGGGGACCGTCTCCTCTGCAGGTGAAGAGAATTCAGCCTCTGAGGGTACAATCCCAATGCCTATGCCCCAAGGAAATGGCCCATGCTCTCTGTATGTCTGTACAGAGACGCTCCTGATGATAAACTGCCACAGTGAGTTTTGGCTCCAAGGACTGCTTGCTTGCTGGCAGCATGTCTATTAAAACACAGGGAGTTAGTTTGTTGCTTGAGGAGACATTTTTTGAATGGAGACTACAGAGCTGGGAGAAGAGTGGGTGACTATTTACTCTCTCATGTTTCCAGCAGCTGTTCTTGCATGCTTTTCTTTCCATGATTATTTCCATTCTTTTGCTGGGAATTAACTAATACCTTCAAACACTAGGCTGGAAGAAACCTCTGGAGAAGTACTATGTCATTCCAGCATCTCAGAGGCCTACCCTGTACTCTGTCACCATAAGCCACCTAGATCCTCTCAGATATAAATAAAAAGCAGATAAATGTCGTTCTCGCTATACAACTCTCACAAATGCGCATTCATTAGACATCCATCTTCTTCTCAGTAAAGAACAGAGCATATTCCTAACACACTCCTGCTCTGGAAATGTACTTCTGGTTCTCCAGACCACACTTGTACATCCCTACTGCCCACTGAAACGAAGTGACCAAAATACAGGACAAATTAAATATGACTACATTTGAATCCATTCATAAAATAACAGTTATCTATAAAGAGCAACTTCTAACAGTCTGTTTTCAGAAATCTGCAGGGAATGAAAAGTACATTTTAAGATTATGCACAAACCAAAAGCTCTGGAAAACTTGCAAATACTAAAATTTAAGTAGATGGCTCTTGTGGGTAAATAACACCATCAGAGAAAAGACAGCTGCCCACCAGCAGTTGCCCAAGGTCAGCAGGGCTGAACAGAAAGGATTCCCAGTCCTTGCAGCCAAAGAAATACCGCGAGTCAATGAGATCTAATGCAGCTCAGGAGACAAGCAGGTCAGTCTCAAGCCCAGATGAGAAAGAAGGGGGTCATGGCCACCAGTGGCATAAGCAGATAAAAAGATCCAAGAGCAGCATGGAGACATGCTCCCACTGAGTAAACAGAGGAAGGTCACACAGCTTGCCGCTGCTGCAGCTTGCAGGAAAGCTGTCTCAGTGCCCTACACTAGCAAAGAAACCACTGAAGCCCTGTTGAAAAGATTATTGCCTGATGGTATTCTCCAAATTACCTCCAAAACGTTCTCCCATCCTGATAAACCAAGAAGATAATTTGATCTTTTGCCTATAAAGACCAAAGAGGAGCAAACATTCACAAGACAACAATGTGTTGATTCACAAGTAATAGGAACTTGAGCTCATTTTCCACTTCCTTCACATTTTCTGCATTGTGTGGGTAGCAGTCAGGAGACAGTTATTTCTAAGGTTATATCTGTTTTGGTTTAGAGGACAAAACCTAAATGCTTCTGGATCAACTATTATTTTTATCTGGGTTAGGTTTTTTTCCTCAATAGCATAGGACCTATGAAAATATCATCCCAGGAACTGCTGAGATACATACACAGACTGATCATAAAGCTTTCCTAAGAGCTTGTGGTCTAACCACAGGAAGCACTGGTTCAGTCTTGATTACCTTTCATCTTCCAAAGGTAAACACACTTCATTCCATTTTACTCATTATGTTGTGGACCTCTTAAAAGAAAGTCTAAAAGCAAAGGTCCTTTGTGATTCTTGCTCCTAGAATGTCATTTTGGGGCAGATCTCAGTACAATTCTTCACATGGGAGAAATGAAGATCTATCCTCAGGGAACATATACCAGGGAAAAAGCAACTTACAATAGAATACTCAACATTCAAAGTCATGCAATTATATGTTTGGTTTTTAAAATGTCAGATCCTCCGTACAATAGTTCATATACTTTAAAATGAGGTTATATATTTGCCATAGAGCCCTGTGATGACACGTTCCTTATTAAGCCTTTGTTCTAGATCTTGTTCTCCATTTCAATGGTTTCTTCACATTTGCATTTCAGGATCTGACTCTGAGATCCTCAAGATGAAGCATAATACTGAAATGCTAAAATAGTTTCATAGTCTTTATTTAATACACTTTTACCATTAAAGGACAGGAATTACATGAGAAGTTTGCAGTCTAACGCATAAGAAAACAATTATTTAGATAAAGGAGATCTGCACAGCTTATTTATTTCTTGTTCTTAAACCTATTACATGACATCATTTTAATATAAAAGTACTTTGTAATTATGATGCCTTTACTGATAATTCTTTGTTATACACCACTGAATCTTCCTTATCTAAGCCCAGAGATCTTTTTAGAGATTTTATACTCACATCTTAATGAAGTCCCACAAAGAGTCTATCAACCTTCTCAACCCCTTCAGCATGTTCAGGACAGCATTTTCTGTAGTTTCCACATTTTAAATTCTAATCTTTGCCTAGAGGGCAGCAAAACAGCATCTCCCAAGGTCTCAAATACCAAAATTTGCTTCCCTTTTCCAGCAAGGGACCACAGCCTCTTCTTCAGTATTTCTAATGCCCCACTGGAAGGAACAGCCAAAATGTAACCGATCTTGGCCAGCGTGGCTTGGCACAGGCACGGCGTGGTTAGCCCTGTCTGTCTCCCCACTGACCTAAGAAACCAAGCTGGGACCTGCCAGGAAAGGGCCTCCACTAGCCATCCCCAAAGAGCTTTGTCAAACCTGCTGCCAGCGACCCACCAGCTATGAGGTAGTGTCTCTGACTGCTGGGCTGGAGATTGCAGGACTAACTCAATTATTTAATGACGGAGGAGACATTGCTGCTGAGACCAGAACTTGCAGCTCTAGTTTCTGGGCCTAAACGGGAACTGGGAAGAAACACTGGAAGCAAGACAAGCACACAACTGTTCAGCTGCAAAACCTCAGTGTCTGTAAGATTTTCTTCCAGTGAGGTATGCAGTAGAGACACTGCTCCATGGATCAAAAGTCACCTGGCGAGTGGAACAAGATTGCAGATAGGCAAGCAGCCTGGGTGCTCTTTTCTTTTTAACTAAAAAATTACATTAATTCAAAACCAAACAACCTCCTGCAATATCACTCCAGATCTCTCAAAGCTCTGAGGAAAGACACATGCCCAATGGGACTTACCCTTTGCTTTACCCAACGAAGTATTTGAATTCCACAGGAAAATGCATCTGAAGCAGAAGTGAAGTATTTCCTAGATTAGAGCAGATAACGCTGAAGTTGAAAATGTTGGAGACAACGGGAATAGGAATGCCCCCAGCAAAGAAACGTATGAATTAACTGAGCAGCAGGGCTACTAAATCTGGTTTCTCAGGGCTGTGTGTGTCTTGACAGGCTTCTCTGATGCCTTGTGTGGGCTCCTCCTGTACCTTCATCCATTGGGAAAGATGTGACTGGGGTCTTTCTCCTCTACCTTGCTGTCTATTTTCATAAACCTGTATAGGCACATTTTCCCTGTGGCATGCCCTTTTTTGTCTTCTGTTAAAACTGACCACAAGGATTAAAAGTTAGTCAGGGAAGATAAAGATGCACAGAAACAGGATACAATAATAGTCTCTTCCCTCTACAAAATGAGAAAATGTGCCAGAAAAAAAAACAATTACAGTTTAAGTTCGCTATTTGGAGATACGAGGGCAGAACACATGCAGGAGTGTCATCCCCTCAGTATCTGGAATTACTTAATCTTGCTGGGACACAGTAACAAAAATAATACTCACAGCTAGGGTCAGTCTCTAGCAGATATTGGCAAATGTTTTCAAGTGTCAGTGCAGAAGGGATAACCCCTGCTTGCAGCCAGAACAGAGCTATCTAGCACTGCTTCTGTCCTCTTTCTTACGCACAGCCCTGCTTAAGGCGAGCCGCAAATCATTTTGATTTTCTCTGTGGATGCTCGAACTCCCTCACAAAGCACAGAAAGCTATCGGAGACCTCAAGAAAAATTTACTGGAATTTGAAATTTGCCTGACCTGGTTTGTTTGAGCTCTCTGCTTACACAGATACTCGAGATTCATGACACACTCATACCCATACTCACAGGTTGCTCTGAATAACAAATGTAACCTTCTCTTTTATCTTTGGGGCAAATGGAGAAGCAAAGCACGACGGCTTGTAAAAAGCATTTTATATGCAAGACAGATTAGAACATTAGTGGTGTAATAAAGTAAACAAGATGACAATTGACCTGAGACATGTGGGGTTTACCCCAATTTTTTGTTTATAGTTGAAGGTCGTAAGCTACACAAACCACTATTGATCAGAGTCCTCTTTGTTTAAAGAGAACCTACTGTATTTATTTTTGCTGTTCCTCTAAAGTCAAACAAAAGGGGACAGTTTTAAGTAAATCTCTGCATGACACTGCTGCCATGTGGTTCATTCACTCAGTATACAGATGTTTTCAATCTGTACAGTTTGTCTTTCATATCCATATGAGATGAAGCAGGCTTGATTTAGGCTGGGAATGATGCCAAAGACACAAGATACACCATTAACCCTTAATAAACGACTTATGAAGCATCCCCAGTTTATTCATTAAAAGGACTCTGTGAAGGATTACCATAACACCCTATGAGTGGTAAGAACCCTTTACTTGTCAGTAATATTATGCGACAGGCATTTATGTGGAGAACAAAATGCTTGGGGTGGGAGATCCTCCCCTTTCATTCCCTTGCACACTAATATACATGCTAACAACAAGCATCTACTCAAACATAGCATTCAGATAACAAACACTGTAAGAATCAGGTAGACATAATTAATTTGGGTTTCACATTGCAACTGATGCGCTACAAGTTTAGGACCCTGTGTCCTGGATAGCACTCAAGTTTTTACAGACTTGGTTCTTGCTTTACCACCTTAGTGCGCACTACTTGCATATACATAATACATATAGGCATTTACTCAACATACGACATATAAAAGACAATATGGTGCCTCTTATTACACATCTGTGGAACTGAGACAGCAGATTAAGAGAGTTTCTCCAGATCACATGAGAAGGATGCAGCAGAGCCAGGAACCGAACCAAGCTGCCCCAAAACGCAACCCAGGAAGTCTCTCACATGACCAGCCTTCCTATATTGTTTCCACTCTGCTTTCCTCAACATCCCTTTCTCCAAAAAAAACACAATTCCAGCTCTTGACAAACATTAGATGTGTGCTAGTCACAGGACTGGGCTCATACTGGATTCAGGAATATTAGAAGTAGCTACTGGCTTGGAAGCAACTAGGGTGAAAAAAGGACACAGCTTTTTCTTCAGACAGTTTACAGGGCTTTGCACGCTGAGTCTACTCTTACTGCATTATTCGGCAAACAAATCATTGCATCACTACAAAGAAGAAACTGCTGATCTAATGCAACTAAAAGACAGTATCATTCAATCAGTTTCTTCCTTTATTAAAAGATGCAAAACACAGTAGTGAGTTTAAACCTGCTGTGCCAATAGTAACATCTCTAGCTTTTAGCAGGGAGCAGTGTTGCTTGGCAAATTAAAAAAAAAAAAAACAACAAAAAACCAACCCAGAATTGATTTGTTTTTTCCTTCTACTTCAGCTCAGTTAGAAAGCAGAAATTCACCACACCACTTAGCTTAAAAAAATCAGAATTGAAGACCACTGCTCAGAAGTGTGGGCTGAAAAGTCTGCTCCCTGCTATAAAGCCTTGTCCCTACAGATTTTATAGCCAATCCTATGCAGTTAGCAGAAGAAAAAGCCTACGAAGTTGGAAGATATTCTGCCCCATTTCAGGCTGTGTTTGAATAAGGGGCTATACATAGTCACATGTATGTTCAATTATTCATTCTCCAGGAGGTGTCTGAGTCAGGGAGAGCAGGCTCAGCACATACCATAAAAATACTTCTGCTCCTTATTCTCAAGATCTGCAGTACAGGTCAAACAAGCTACACTCAGTCATGGGACATTATGACCCTGGATCTTGAACTCCAGTTGACTGCCTCACCCAAGCTTTTGGGCTAAACGAGCATCTCCCCAGTCTGGATGCTAAACGAAGAAGTGAGCGGCTCAGGCTTCTCTTAACCCCACTGCCAAGAGAGCTCCTCTCAGGACAGCTTTTGCACAGCCCAAACCCTCCCCAGACACAGCGAGCAAGGAATCAGTCAAAGACAGTTTTTTTCCACCGCCTTCCCTACCATAAAAATACCTAACTCCCCCCAGTGCTAATCCCAGTGCTAGAGACACAGCCCTTTTCTAGCTGACTGGGGGGAATTACTTAATTCAGCGCAGCTGGCCCGGCCCAGCTCCCCAGGCAGCACAGGCAGCCAGTGCACGCAGCTGGGAGCCCTGGGCCCAGCCCGCTTTAACCCTCTCCCTCACGGCGGCAGCCCACTGCGGTCAGAGATGAGCCCCATCAGGGGGCACGGAGGGGAAATTGGGGTGCCCGGATTGGGAAAGCACCTGCTTGGCTGCTATCGGACTGGTTGAACCCCCCACGTTTACTACAGGTGCCAAGCATGGGGTGTGCATGCACACTGCTTCTCCTAGGGCATAGCTCCAGGCTTGCCCAGCCCGGTCGTGTCCCCAGCTCTGCTCATGCTCACAGCCTCTTGGGGCATGAGGAGTTTTCAGTTTGCAGCTGGGTGGGAGCCTGGGTCCCTCATAAAGCCAAAAGCTACCAACAGGTTCAGAGGACAGTGACAGATGAGGACTGGAAATACCCAAAACTGAGGGCTCATGGTTGAAAACAGGTCTCTAAGGAAAGGCTGTGACCATTGGGCTGTAATATCAGGACAGTCATCATCCCCATGTTACGGGCTTGAAACTCTTGGACCCTGCTCTGTTCCTTAGAGTAACAGTTTTGGATGCTCTCGCCAGAGAGCAACCAGCATCTGCACATCAAGTGTTCTCCGAGAGGAAGTGTCAGACAAAACATGGGGAATCACAAATGAAGACAAGGGAAACACAGTGATTTGCTCTAATTCATATACAAAGTCAAGAGCAAAACCAACCCAGAGCCCAAGCCTGCTGAGTCTCAGTCTTACCAGCTTACACCGTCCCAGCTATGCAACCTACAACCAGATGGAACAGGCCCCTTTGGAGATACAAACTTCTCTTAGAAAAAAACAAAACCAAAAAACAAAACCAAAACAAAACCCCAAACAAACAAAAACCAAACCAACAAACAAAACAACAACAAAAACCCCAAAAAAACCCAAACAACCCCCAGACTGTTTTCTCCATAGTACCTTAACAGCAAGCATCTTCAGAGAGCCTATCTTAAAGTCAATTACTGATTTACACATGGGGCAAGAATGGGGGATATAGGGAGAGAGTGTGAGTGAGCGAGCCACAGTTACAGGCCCTTTTTTAGGTTTTAAACCAAACCAGAGACAACACTCAAACTTGGGACAATCCTGGGTAAACCACAAAAGATGGCAGCACTTCTTATCATCCTAAAACAACAGCATTTTTCCAAGTTTTTTCAATCAAAAATGCTAGCAAGGCCACCCTGGAATTTGCTACTATTTTTCCTTACCCAAAGCTATTTTTCAACACAAGTATTGAGTTTACATATTAATACACCACTAAAAACAGGATGAAGAGGCTGGAATGTTGGAGTTACTTTCTTGTTTGGGATTTTCTAAGAAAAAATCAAATAATTCTGTTCCACCAGTTTTATTTTGTTGGGTTTTTTTTCCTTTCTTTTCCTTTTCCCCATTAAGTGACTGTTTCAAATTAATAGAAAGAGGATGCAGCATTTCTTGGGTTTTATTTTATGGGTTTTCCCAGCATATGGAATCTTTTTAAACATGAGAAGCTGTGGGTAATATGTTATTATATGCATATTTTAAGTTAACCATTCCTTATATCTTTCTCAAAAGAAAAAATTTACCATGTTTATGTCTGAGAAATATGTTTATTTGTAAGATTTACTCCAATTCTACTGATTTTCTTTGCAGAGATGTCAACTGGAAACCTATACTAGCATTTTTATAATTAAAATTAGGGTGGAGCAGAAAGCAATCATTGCTTGTTGCTTTTCTAGATCATGGAAGCTTTCCCTAAATCAGACTTGACAGGTTCAAAAATGTTATTTTCTGAGCTTTGTTTATTTGCCAATAAGGCCATTTTTAGTGTGGTGACAGAAATCCTGACCTGTAATACCAGTGAGCCCACTGGCACATCCGAGAGATCACAGGAACCCACATTTCCAAAAGTGGTTACTAAACTGAAATACCACTATTTGGGAAGGAGATGAAGGGAGAAAGGAACAAGGGGAGGATTTCTGAACACCAAACTGGCAGAAGGAGATGGCCACCGAAAGCTGCAGCTCTCCCAGTTGCTGCTGAGCACTGCTAGAGAACAAGAGTCACGGGTGCGCTGAAAAAAGTGAAAGCAGCCAAAATCAGCAGCCACAGTATGAAAATACGAAGAAAATATGTAGGTGATCCTGCTCACCTCTCCTTAAAATAGATGCCATAACAGAAGGTACTACTGGGCTGCCATGAGCATTAGCAAGCGTTCCCAAAAGCTTCGTTAGCAATACTTTGCCTATATACGTTGCTAGACATAGGTAGTGCTCACAAACCTGTGGAAACATCCACTAACGTTTCTAGCACCTCAGCTGATAGCAGGCCCAGCTAAAATCTACATACACAGTTTACTTTTCTCCTTCCCCACTAGACTAAAGTACTAGGATAAGAAATGTGCTACCTCCCAAAATGGATTTCTCCAAATACAGCTAAAAAAATTACATTCAACTGACAGAAACTAAAGAGAAAACTAGTTTTATGTAAAACTTGCCTGCTGTAAAGGAAATTTCATTTTTGGCTCAGGAAAGACATTTTAATTACACAGGAAAAGATATATGAAGTTGTTAGTAAATGATAACTAGGGAGGCAGGTTTCTGGATTCAAATTTGCGTGACTTTAGGATTTTGTCTGGATACGTGTTTAGTGTTTCTGTGTGTCAGAACTGGCAAGTCATGCTGAACATACCATTTATCTTCTCTCTGTGCTGTAATTCAATGTTGATCTGAAATTTCACAGGAGGCTGACACCAAGCTAACAAGGAAGGCTAGAAAACCTGCTCACACCAACTACTCCTTCCCAAGCAGCCCAAACCGTGGGGAAAAGACATAATTCAATTCTGAATTGCTGCAGGAAACAGAGCGATAGTGTTCCCCAGGTAAAGAAGTGAAACAAGGAGTGACCACAGCCTGGAGATACTGGAAAAACATGGGGTAAGTTACATGAGCTCCTGGGGTTGATGCAGGGGAACAGGAAAGCTGCTGTCTATGGGGGTGACAGGCAGAGGTGGAGCCTCCAGCATGGAGTGCTCTAAATTCAGCAACTTGTGAGCATCCAGCTAGGCTGTGGGAGCCATGGGGCAAGCTAGCTGACTCTGAGTTAAACCCACACTTGCTTCCCAGAATTTGTTACCTGGACCACTGTTCTAAACGATAAATGCCAGTCTAATCAGCAGCCTTGGCATTACTCTCCAGATCTGCACCACCGTCAATTCACAGTGACACCAACAACATCCCCAGCTGATATCCTCAGGACCTGGGCTCCATGGATGAGGACTCCCACATTTTACTGCTTCAAAGGCAAACCGAGCTCAGCAGTGGAGCAGGGGGTGTCACCAAATCAGACTGCAATGTCAGGTTAAGGCGACACAGACGTACCCATCTTCTGTGTGACACGCCTGGCTCAGCCACACAAGGGAAGGGGACAGGAGCACCTCCTGCCTGCCTGTGTCTTTCCTGAGCAGGGTGTGTGAGGGAGCGGAAAATGCTGTGGAAGAGGCAGACCCACCCTATCAGATGGGGCTGGGACTGGCCAGACCACCATGAATCAAAAGCCTGTGGGAAGATCATAGACAACAGTTCCTTTTTGTGCCTCATTTTGTATCTGCTTGAAGAGCGTTTGTTGCTCAACAGTTTGTACATCCATTTGGTTTTTTTTCCTGCAGCTGTCAAACCACATTGATTTTCAGTCACTTTAACCTGGGCAAGATCAGCAAACCTACTCCCCCAGGTGAAAAGCCAGGACTGCAAGGAAATGACTCAAGCTGGCTGAATTATCCGATTCTTCTAAGACACAGAGAATTTGTTTGCTTTGCTTATGAGAGCTGAGGGAGGGATGGCACAGAAGGCTAAATCCTCACCATTCCCCTGGTACGCACTTCACGCTTCACTATTGATACAGGCAGAAATGTTTCAAGGGCTTGCAGAGCAGTTGGCAGTGTCTTTTCAAGAAAGGACCTCTACTGAGCAAGCTTGCATCTGAATTACATCTCAGCCCTAGGGAAGATGGTTTCTTCAGTTCCCCTTCAAGGTCAGTTGTGGGGTAACATATGTTATTCGTCTCTCAGTCCTGCTAACAGAAAATCTGACTGAGCGACATGTGGAAACTGGGAAATGAAAATAAACAACATGAATAAACACATTTAAAGGGCTTGGGGGGGAGACAGAATCCCGACCTGCATGTAACATCCTTACCAACGGGACAACGCTAAATGAAATCTGGGATTTGCATCTTGATGGGTACGGTAAATCTGAACTCTACATGACTCCAGCGCATCTGCTGAGCAAACAGAGCCACTCTTATTACAGACGTACAGCACAGAGTCAGTGTTAAGATCTGGGAACCAGCAAGCTCACTGCATTTGTAAATAGCACATTTGGGGTTTTTTTTGTTCTTTTGCTTGGACATTTCTTTTAATAATTAGAATGGAGGAAGGTCTTGAAGAAATTAGCTATGTTTAAATGGTGTTTCACCCCTTCTGTAACGTGCTGTAGCAGGATGAACTTGTAAAGCCTCTGATCCCAGCTCTGCCTTTCCTCATGCTCCAGCCATGTTTCCCAGCTGCCCTTACCAAAAGGTGGCCAGACACAGCCGTGAAGCCCACCCTGAGCCCCTGGATGCCACCCTGACAGCCCAACAGGAGTCCTTCTGCCTGCTTCATGATTCCTCTCCAGGATGGTGTGGGCACAAGTTTCAGCACAGTCTCAGTTATTCCTACCAGGGATCTGCACTTAGTTAGCACAGCTCAGGGACACGTCAGCACAGCCCAGACGGTTGTCTCAGGTACCCAATACCTTAAAAGATGTTGTGCTCGTTATCCTGCTAACATCAGGGTAGTTGTAGGTGAAATGATCATATGCTGTAGACATTCAGGGCTGCTCTTTCCTGCATGTAGCAGCTGAATTCAGACCCCAAGGTAGCATTGTAGCCCTACTCTAGCAGCTCTCATCTGTACAGTCATGTTTGCCTTTCCAGCCATGGTAAAGAGCTCCTTCCCTGGCTCACCAATGCTTCAGCACACCCACTTCTTTCCTAAGATTTGGCTAAAGATCAGAGCAGCTTGGCTATAATAGCATTTGGCAGTAAAAGTCTACCAAGTAACCTGGCCTGTAGAGCTGAAAGGAGAGCAGTGAAGCAAAGTATGAGAGATCATTAGAAGAGACAATTCTCCACAAGGAGATTTCTGGGCATTCCTTACAACCACCATATCCTTGTATTTCTATTTTTGCCTCATTCCTCTACATAGCACTTTTGGTTTTGCTTCTCCTTCCCTTTTTTTCTCTCACAATTATCAAGGGAGAGGGGTGAATCATGAAATCAGGTTATGAGCATCTGCCTGAGCCTGTGTGTGTGTGTGCAGGCACGTGGGCATGGGAGAGCAACCAGCAGCATTGCCAAAGAGAAAAGCTGGAGCCAGGCTAGTGAAAAGAAGTAAATCTAACTGAGGATAGTGAGTTATAGGAAGTGGGTGAGAAAAGTGGAAACATTATCACACCAGTTTCTCTTAGCCAGTTGGCAGAGTTGCTCTGCTAGTGAAAACCTAGAGGCTCTCAGTGCACTACGTTTCATAAGTGAGGCATTACAATTACATTCAATTACAAAATATCACACAAAAAGGCATTTTAGCGTTTTCTACAGGAGCACTGACTCTAGAACTGAAGGGCTTTTGAGCCGGAAGTGAAACTCAAAGCCTTTGGATTGGCGTTGTGGTTTAGGGCTGGGCTGGCCACTAAATCCTGGACAGGCGCTCTCTATTAACCCCTCAGTTGACTATTTGTGTAAGAGCATGAGACAGGCTTGGGCTTCCCAGGAGGTGGAGAATACAAGCATCAAACCTAGGACAAGGAAATCCTCTTCAGGAACTCCTGAGGATCAATCACTAATCCAGGCTTCCTGATGGACAAGATTTTGTCTGCAAGGATCTCATGGTTACGGAAGTGCTCCCTGAAAAGCAGGTTTTGCAGTGCATCTTGCATCACAGCGGCCAGATCCTGGACATACATCAAAGCCTTCACCTTATGAGTTGCAGTAGACTTCAAAATGTGCTGCCTGCTCTGATCTGTGCAGCACCGGCTGTGCCTTCACAGGGCAGGGTACCACACCTCCCACCACCCTGGTGGTGTTAGCGGCATCGCAGGGAATAGCCCTTGCTCTGAGTAACAGCTTGTGTGGTGATCATCCTGAGGTGAAAAGCAAACCAGGCAGGTTTTCTACCAAATTATTTCTGTTCTTTGTAGGACTGGTCTGCTGCAGCATATTCACATGGAATTTATTAGTATATCCCTTCTGCTAATTCTCACTCGGTTTAACACAAAGGTATACATTGATCTTCTCTGGCCTCTACGACAGCTGTGTAAGTCAGAGGCATGTGCTCTGGGACAGGCTGAATCCAGGAGCTTGGCCCTTGAGAGAGCAGAGAAATCAGGGCTCTGAAAGTTCACTCAGAGGTTCAGGTGGAGTGAATTTTTGATTCAAAGGAAAATTTCTGGCTCTTGAGGTCCTTCATCTTTGCCACCTCCTACTTTAAATACCAGGATCCCACCACTGTTATCCCACGGAAACGATCAGACAGATCCAATGCTCCCACACAGACTCCAGAACACTACAGCACAGACTCCAAATGTAAAGACATCCCTACCACACACACGAACCAAAGGGTCTTCAGGGTTCATTGAACAACACATCCACTCTGCCATCCCCCAAACCCTCAAGAACTGTGAGGTGGTTCAGCAAACTTGCTGCTGACAGTCACAGCAGTTGAACACAAAAAAGTATCCTTCCTCTGCCAGCTGTGAAACTGAGCCCCATCCAAACAGCCTTGGCTCTAAGGCAGACACCTAATGACTCCCAGGCTTAGTTGAACATCTTTATCCCTCCAAATTCCATGTGATTTGGGATAGATTCAGTGGCTTTTCTGGACTACCACCACGAATAAACATGAAGCACTCCCTGAAGATAAAGGTGGGGGCCATCTGCTGTACACTCAGAGGAGTCCAAATTATCAGAGCAATCGCAAACATGTGAGAATCACTTCTTTAAAATGCTGGCATTGCGGCACTGCTCACGTGGTTTAACCACAAGAGCGCTGCCAAAGCACTTCATGATATCATGCTGGGAGCCACCCCATGTACGCCTGTCCTCACCCTGCATCAGCAACGCTGCTCGAGCGCGTCTCAAAGCCCTGCTGCCATGGAGAAACAAGCGGTGGCAATGGGGGCTACAGCCCTGGTGGGGCAGGGGAGCCTCAGAGGAGGGATATGGGAAAGAGGTGGGGAAAGAGATGGCAATCAAAGCTGGTAGAGGTTTAGGGAGTAGAAGGAAGGACATGAGCAATAGGAAGCAGACTTACCTCACCTCTCAGAGCTTGATCAGACTTGCACTGAGAGGAATGTAATTTATTTCTCCATCTCTTTAGATGTTAACTATCCAGTTGCATCCAACACTGAGTGACAGCCAAGAGCAGATATAAAACCGTAGATGTACAAGTATGGATATGTGGAGCTCTTACACTTTCTGGAAGAGTGTATTAATACGACAATGTAGAATCTCAGCTGTGCCCTAGTAATTCCCATCAGCTTGGGAATTGTAATCTATACTTAAAGATTTAGCCTCTGTGGCCTGTACTGCCAGATGCTGCCTTTGACAGTGATAGAGAATTTGCCCAGTTTTTGTTGTCTGTATTATATAATTTATTACCTGGAATATCTGTTCAGCCATGAAATTTTCACTGGAGCTTATTTTGTAATAAATCACTTGTGTACTAAGTGAAACTTCCCAATTTGCAAATTTTCCCAACATGCCTCTTCATTTTGGGGGGAATGTATTCATTATTCAGAATGATCAGGTTTGTATTGTCAGGAATAATTCTTTGCCCCACCTAAATTATGGAGTAGTTGGAGTACAAAATAATTTTGATATGGAATTAGGGCCGAGGTTATGTTTCTGCTCCACAACTCTATTTTCAAATTCAAGTTCTTAAAGTTGGGCATCTAAGTCCGTACTGAAGCATAAAATACAAGCAATTTGTTAGTCAGAAGTATTATCTATCTGCTTTTCTGTCACTTTCAGGAAAGACAAAACATTTAGGAGAAAGATTTCTAAGAATAATATTTTTAAATTTCCATGGATTTCAGCATCTCTTCAAATGACATATGATTATTGTTATTACTACTATTGTGAGGTTTTAGTAATCTCATAATATCCATGTGAAGTTATTTATCATTGCCAGAATTTAAATCTTCAATCTGGGCTAAAAACACTACATTAATAATCACTTGCTTAGCCTGCTAGATTCTGCTGCCTCTCACCCTTGCAGCCCAGCTTGGCACGCTGTAAGTGTGCTGGTAGATAATCCAGGTTTTAAAAACTGACTCCTTCTTTATCATTATGTGACGCTGGCCTGCAAAGTTCAAGGTAAGGCCATTGTGTCTTGAGTCTATTTTTATTGTGCTAAACAGTGGATGGAACTTAATTATTTTTTCCATCTGCCAACCATTTTGACTAATTGAACCCTTTGGAGCCAGGAGTCAAGGTTTCCCTATGTAAACCAGACCCTGGCACTCAGCTTTAGCAGAAATGTTGAAAAATCATGAAAGAATTTTTGGTTCTGAGGTTTGGTTCTGTTTTCCAGTCTGACCAGGATTCAGAAGAAACCCAAACCCTTTCCTACATATATATTTTTTGGGGTTTCTTTAGTGTCTCAAATTTTCCAGGCATTAAAACTTCCCATTACAAAAAATCCCCAACAAACAAAAAATTAAAAAATTGAAGGATATAGCTTAAAGCCACAGAAGTATGGAAATTCCCAGCAAAGACTCAGGCTTCCATTATTTTGGCAAAAGCAGAGCATGCTTGGGTAGCATTAAAAATAAAGCATAACTAAATCCTGGAGGATTTCCTGATAAGTGCTCTGTACTGAAGATCAGATTGTTGACAATCCTGCAGCATATTTTAATGTTATTGTGACCAATATTTTTTCCCTTAAGAGGGTAACTGGTGTAGCCAATAAATTCTGTTGCATGTTTGATTTATTTGATGAACCATAAATAAGAGTTCACCTGCAATAATATTCCATCTCTGCTTTTAGCTCAGAATATTCAAATCTTGGGACTGGTGACTCTTCCAGTAGAGGTGATGACCAAAGACCAAAAGGTTAGAGGTAGTATTTTCTAGCAGAGACTTGTGATACAGCTCTGATGAGGCCAGGGAACTGCCCTTCAGATTCTCCAGCTTGGTAGTGAAGCCTAAGTGGGTGGCTCATGCCTCTTATTTTCAGTTCTCGATACATTAGATCTGCCTTGATTTAGCTCTTTTCAGGGCCCAGTATAATTAAGATGGCATTGCCATGCTGATGACTACTGCTTCATTCATCTCAGCCTCTTCTGCTCTTGATGTTTCTTTCCCCAGCTTGCCACCAGCATAAATGATAATGCCGCTAGAGATGGTTCAGCCTTTGTTTTTCATGTCTTTGGTGCCTAGCCATTAGGAAGCAGGAGATTCAATGGCTTCTACCACCACACTCATTCCCTTTGACAGAAAACTCATTTCACAGCATAGCTGTGATAGTTTGGAAATGCTTCACAGAAATCAGGGATCTGTCTGAAATTCTACACTGGAGGCAAATGAAAATTTTTAATAGATCTGGGTCTTAGTTCCACTAATTTCAATGGTTCGTTTCGCTGTTCTGGCAGTCAGGATTCATTAGCGGAACAGAAGGAGAAGCATGTATAATGCATGTACAGCAACGACATTCTAATCTGAAACTTCTTTTTTCTTTTAAGTTCTTATTTTTTAAAATAAATATATAATGAGTTACTGACAGTACTTAACAATATCTTATACTAGACACTGTAATACCCCAAATAAATACTTAATTTCTGCTTTCCTGCAACTTCACTAGGATTACATCATGTCAGATTACTCTAAGTCTGCTTTAACCCAGTTTGAAAACACTAGTTATTCAAAGATCTTTACAATTCTTAATTTCATTCCTTCAAATACCTTTTCTTTTGCTTCCTTTATACAGTTTTTCAAGCCTATGAAGGCCAGAGAGTTGTTGAAGTCAGAACAAGTCTGCGAGGAGGAAGTTGGGAAAGAGTAAACGCTGTTCAGCTGACAACAGAGCGAGCGAGCAAGCTGCCTCCCTCTCCAGCACTTTGTTCTGCTGGGCAGGAATAGAGCTAATTTCTGCACTTAATTCAACCTTCTGACTGCTTGATGAGGTAGCAAACATACCGGCAGTTTCTGTGATGTATAAAAGTATCTAAGGAGAATGACATGGCCACCATGAATGCCTAAGGACCATAGGGTCCTTTCCACCCATGAGATGGCATGTGTTTTTCATCTATTGACCTGCTCATAGATTAGAACCACTGAGTAAGAAGGGAGGCGTGCACTACCTTTAACCACCCAGTGAAGTCATTAACATGTGCTCCCTACCATGCACTAAATTAGTTTAGATTCTACTGATGATGCAAATAAACTCATAAAGCACAGCTCTATAGGCCTGCAAACTAACCCATTTGAAGAGACTTTCATGGCTTTTGTTTATCATTCTGTATGATTAACAGCTACCTCCTCAAATTAACAGGAAAAGAAATTTTAACCATTAGGCAAATAACAAAAACTGTTTTAATGATAAATAAAAAGTCACAAAGCTCAGCATGCTCTGCTGAGAACCATTAACGAGGGAAGATGGTGAAGTCTGTGAATTTACCTTCCCTTTTGTTAACACTCTTTTCCATCTGCAATCCATATACTTGAAAAGAACATAGATTCCTTACAAAAACTTACAAAAAAACCCTAGATTTTGGTACCCATTGTCTTTCAAATGCCACCCATTCTTGTGCTAAAGTCGTTTGAAAAGCTGAAGCTCCTGATCCCACCATGTTTCTTGGAAAATCTGGACCATCATGATGACATTAATTATTGTTGCCTGTGACTTTCCTTCCTTCATAAGTATCAGCTTAAAACCCAACTGTTAAAATAGCCTTCCTGTGGTAGGAAGCACCTTATCTTGTACTTTCGTGTCCCTGTAACATCTGCATATGGTGCTCTGAACTTTGCTGCTGCCCTCGATTAAAAGCAAAACAAAAAAAACCACCCTTGATAATACTTTGTTGGAAAAGGACCTAAACAATATCCTGCTTATTGCAGAAAACCAACACAGTATGTTCTTTTAGTGTAGAAAATAGGATGCAGAGTCTTGAGACACAATAAAGCCCTCAAAGTGCCCTTCCCTTACCTCTGCCTTCTGATCTCCATCCCTGTGCTCCACAGACTTTCCAAAGCTCACAGTACTTGTTTCCTGCTCGGTTATCTAAATGGGAGATACTGCTATCTCCTCTATTTCCAAAAATTTCTGGCAATCCTGTAAAGTTTATTTTGAAACGCGTATTTGGAAATACTCTCTCATCCTTTTTCACTCCTAAAATGTATTTTAATGATTTATTTACAAGGATCTTTAGTGTCTTTTATACAAAAGCTTTAAAATTGACTACTTGGTTACATCTGTCAATGAGATTTTAGATTATTTGGGAATTGCCTCCTCTTGGCTACGTGTTTCAGGTCTCTATAGCAGACCTGTCCATATCACTTTGAATTAAGCTGACAGAGTTAAGTGCATCAACAGGTTTATATGACCCTGTTCCAGCACCAAAACCCAAACCATTCAGAGAATGAGATTTATGCAAGCTAGTATCCAAATTATAGCTACTCTAAAAAGACACACGTGAGGGAAAAACATAGGAAAATAGTGATTCCTTTGGGCCTGAATTTAGCCAAAATTACATCATTTGTATATGCAGAGTCCGTTTTGCCTGACCCAGCAGTGCACGTACTGACTGCAAGCTCCCTCATCTCTCCCATATCCCTCAGAGGATATGTGAGCTCCATCAGACTTCTGCTGCCTGTGGACGGGATGCTCTAAACACCAAAGTGTCAGATGATATAAAATGAAGACTAAACTGATACTGGGATGAACAAGACAAGGTAACCACCATGAAGTCTCTAGAAAGAAGACAGGTAAGCAGAAAACCGTTTCACTCATACTCCTACATTTAAAAGCAGCCAGTTGGCTGTTCATAGTATTTTATGCAGGCAAAAATGCAATAAAAAGAGAGCATGAGCACAGGCAGGGTGGGTACTGCAGATTCAGAAACTGCAGAGCAAGTCACAGGATCTCCACTAGCTTCAGACGTGCAGCAGTGGGTGTTTTCCCAGAGAAGGGTCTGTTGGAGAAAAGACTAAGGAGTTAGATGGTGGGATGAACGTTTCTCATCAGAAAATGGGTGTTGGCTCCTGTCAAAAGCTGTCTCAATCTCTCCCCAGGAAAGCTATGGCCAGTATTTTTATGAGACTTGGCATTATCATCTGTCTCTTCTCCAGAGAAAACTGCTACCCTGTCTCCACCCTTTTATGTGATAGTGGAGGCTTAGCAACTGCATGTAGACCTCAGTGACAGACGTGAGGTGAAAAGCTCTGTTCAGTATCTAGAGAGGGAAAATATAAAGGTCTTTTGTGAAGGCACTGTAAACATAAGACATTAAATGCCATAAATACACTATTTATTAAAGAAGAAAAAGAAAGCAGAAAGCATCTCTGAGATTTTTAGATTTTAAATTCTTGAAAATAAAGAATGCCCCATTTTATATACATGATTCATAAAATCCTTCAACATCTGAAAACTTATGGTGTCAATCACTGCTTGAAATCATTGGTTCAGATGTCCAGCCTTCCATGGGCAAATGATCAGACGCCAGTGAAGAGCAATCGGGAATCCCATTCAGAAAGGATTATCAGGAACAGAGTAATTTCTGTCTGAATTTCAGACTTCTTGACACTGACCTCAGAAAAATCCTGGCAAGTGTTTTTACAATTACTATATTCACTAGAATCTTCAAAAGGATTTTTTTCAAATTCCTCAATTCTTTGCAAATAGATGACATTTAGCTGCATATAACTTAAGTTCATAATCCTCTTAAAAACATGTGGTCTTGATTTGGCACCATTAGTTTCCATATGATGCTACTCTATGACTCTCTATCAGATAATTGCATCATTTATTTGCCTTGCATACTGACTGAGGTCTGAATGCTACTCTCCCAGCCCAATTACTCCAGACTAATGAAAAATGAGCCAGAATACAGTGCCTGAAAACCAAAAATCAACGAGAACAATAATCAATGGGTGATTCTACATATTTTTTCAAGAACATACAATGACCAGTGCAGAGCTGAAATTTTATTTGCTTATAGAAGTATCCCATTTGTAACTCCCTATCTGGGGCTAACTTTACAAATCATTTCATCCAAGTACTGAGTGGTACCTTCATCACTTATTATATTTTTCATTTTACACCCACAATTAATATTACTCACAAATGAAAACCCTCGGTTGCCTGCCTGCATCATTTGCCCACTTGACTGATAGCTGACGCAACTATTCTGGAGCGCAAAAGAGCGTCTCTACATTTGGAGGCTACTTCAGCTGCCTAATTAGGTTTTTAACTCTGTGTGATGCAAAACCCATGTTCCACCATGCTCCAACCCTGAATTCTTTCAGAACATATGATAACAATCAGGCTTAGGACCACCTAAATAAGGGACAAGTTACCAGGTTTATGTCTTGCTAGAAAGGAATATTGAAAACAAATCTTATGAAATGAAAACAAAACTGGCAGGTGAGCTCACTGACATTAAATGCATACTTGCCTCAATATCAAAATAAGGACAGATACTAAAAAGTGCCAACATTTCTGAGTTACCACATTAACACTTCTTTTTAAAATATCCAAGAGAACTGCATCTCTCAGGTGAAATGAAGTTGATTCCTTCAGATAATTCTACAGGCACTCATACCTCCACCTGGAAAAATGCATCTTGACTCCTTCCTCCAGAAGAAGCAGACTGTATTGAGGTTCAAGAGATGGAAAAAATATATCTCGACATACGCATGTGTTCACCTCAGAAATCAGCTGGACTTAAACACATACTTTAAATTACAGATGAGGTTCTGCACTTCCCTGAATGAGAAGGGCTTTAGGCAAGTATTTACACACTTTCTGAATGGGGGCAAGAGAAAATTCAGAAGGGCTTGCTACCACTTATACTCCACTTGCATAAGCTGGAATTAGGCAGCACTGCATTACTCGAAAGCCTCCCTGCTCACAGGAGCGAGCATGCTTCTGGACAGGCTTTCGCCATGCTTTGGGCAAGGAACGCTCGGTCCATGTAAAAGGAAACCAGGTTTGCTTTGTCACGAGAGAAAATGATCCTGTGCTGGTGATTCATGTCATGACAAAACAATTTCTTTTATGGAAAAGGTGAAATAGCTTAGTGGTATCAGTTGCCATGGCTTGACTTTAAAATCAGGAAATTCCTTCCACTAGATTATCATCATCAGGAGGTAGACTTTCAAATGATGAATAAGTCAGTAAGTATATTCTTTCCACAGAAGATCATATTGGATGAGATGCAGGAAAGGAAAGGAAGTATACTAGAGTAGTATAACATAGGATAATTTACTCTGGGGAAGATTCCGCACAATACTTTGTCCTGAGGTCTTACTTTTCCTTATTTATAGTATATGTCTGAAGTAGAAATTCAAAGAAGTAAAACCATGCAGTAGATCTGGGGGCTTCTAAAATGCCAATCATGACCATAAAAATCAAGAGCACCTTAATTTTTAAGTAACACCAATGTTTTCTACAAAGTGATGCTTGGTTACGTTTTGATTTTTCTAGGAATTTTGCAAATGAAGTGAATCAGACAACGTTTGCCATCATAGTTGCTTTCTGCGTGAAGAGATCCTTTTCAGGCTGGGCTGGTTGCTGCTGTTTTAATCAGAAGGTTGTCTGTTTGTATGTTAATAGTTTCACCCTGGTTTATTAGGCTTGTTGATGAAAAAGCAAAAATCAGATGCTTTACTATTTTCAAGCTTCACTATTAATCTGTGATTTTTTTGGTGCCAACATCGAACCATTTCAGCATCCCCTGCCTTAAATCCTCTTAATGAAAGCATGAAGAATGACAAAATACTTCCTTTCATAAAGCAGAAGGCTGTGCCAATTCACTTTCAACATGCTCATTCAGTGGAACTGAGGTAAATATGTTGCTCCACAGGTGCTTTTCCTTGCAATAACATACTCCCTAGTAATGCATTAAATTCATCTCATGCTCTGTTTAGTGCCTACTCTGTGAACTGCCTAGCTGGTTAAGGTCATTGTGATAATAGCACCAGGTTAAACAGCATGGGTATGTTGAACTCTGACATTCATCCACTGTGGCTGCAATATAGATAAGAAACGATGGGCAGCATTAGATGCGTAATATCTACTCAGATCAACACCATCTTTTCCCCTTCACAGCTCTTTACAAGCAAAAAACCTTGTAATTAGGCAAACATCTTCAGACCTGAATCTCAGGACTCCTTAAAATAATTTAGTGCCTTTAGAAACAACAGCTCAGCAGCTGCAAGCTTGTCTGTTTTCTTGTATTTTCTGAATGAGCCCAAATGACGGAGCAGGAGGAGGCTGAGTGTCCCATGGGGCTGGGGGCACCTGTGCTCGTGCAACCCCAAACATCACCACTGCTCTCCTTGCGCCGTCCCTGCCCAAGCAGGACCTTGCAGGCCATCACTGCTTTGTTCACGGCATAGTAGCTTCACAGAATCACAGAATCTTAGGAGTTGGAAGGGACCTCGAAAGCTCATCCAGTCCAACCCCTGCCAGAGCAGGATCACCCCGACCCGGTCACACAGGAACGTGTCCAGGCGGGTTCTGAATGTCTGCAGAGAAGGAGACTCCACAACCTCTCTGGGCAGCCTGGGCCATGCTCTGGCACCCTTACAGCAAAAAAGTTTTTCCTCAAGTTGAGGTTGAACCTCCTATGCTCCAGCTTGCTCCCATTGCCCCTTGTCCTGTCATTGGACATCACTGAGAAGAACCTGGCTCCTTCCTCCTGACACTCACCCTTTACAGATTGATCCCCATGAATGAGGGCACCCCTCAGTCTCCTCTGCTCAAAGCTAAAGAGACCCAGCTCCCTCAGCCGCTCCTCATAAGGGAGATGCTCCACTCCCTCCATCATCTTTGTGGGTCTGTGCTGGACTCTTCTAAGCAGTTCCTGTCCTTGAACGGAGGGACCCAGAACTGGACACAACATTGCAGATGTGGTCTCACCAGGGCAGAGTAGAGGGTGAGGAGAACCTCTCTCCCCTACAACCACCCCTTCTGATACACCCCAGGATGCCATTGGCCTTCTTGGCCACAAGGGCACAGTGCTGGCTCATGGTCATCCTGCTGGCCACCAACACCCCCAGGTCCTTTCCAGCCACTCGTCCGCAAGCCTGTAGCGCTGCATGGGGTTATTGCGACCCAAGTGCAGGACCCGGCACTTGGCCTTGTTGAAGCTCACACCATTGGCCTCAGCCCATGGATTCAGCCTGTCCAGGTCCCTCTGCAGAGCCTTCCTACCCTCAGGCAGATCAACACTCCCTCCCAACTCAGTGTCATCTGTAAACTTGCTGAGGGAGCACTCAATCCCCTCATCCAGATCATTGATCAAGATGTTGAACAGGACTGGCCCCAAAACCGAGCCCTGGGGAACACCACTTGTGACTGGTCACAACTGGGTTTAGCTCCATTCACCACAACTCTGTGCTCGGCCATCCAGCCAGTTTTTGACCCAGCAAAGGGTGTGCCCGTCCAAGCCATGCCCAGCAGCTTCTCCAGGAGGATGCTGTGGTAGATGGTGTCAAAGGCCTTACTAAAGTCCAGGTAGACAACGTCCACAGCCTTCCCCTTGTGGGGTTTAAAAACAAGCTCGGTATAACTCCTGCACGATAGCCTCTTTCATTATGGAGTTCCTGATAACAGCAGACAAATAATTGCCAGTTAGTAAGTCACTATTAAATTCAGCCCAAATTCAGCCCCAGCAATCCTTTCAAAAAGCCTGACGAGTTTTATTTTATTATTTCCTTTGCAGGGTGTTGAGAAGTGTAATCACTGGTAACTAATCAAACTTCTTTCAAATACCCAGAAATATATAAAGAGAATGAAATGATTAATTATTGGGCTAAGCCATTTCAAATGAGACCTCATCTAAATGAGCAGATTTATTTCTAGAGCAAGCTGGGTGTAAATTTAGCTGGTTTTCAAGTCTCTGAATCTAAAGCATGCCTGGATTTGAGGATGCACTGGGTTATGGGTGGCTGTATAACCTCTCCTAGACATCCAGCAAAGCACAATAAAAGCACAATAAAAACCAGACTGCAATCTTACAAAATAATTTTCTAAACAAAGTGTTAGCAGGGTTAATAAATGATGCCATTGGGTACTGTTAATTATAGGCAAGAATAGGTTGGGGCATTAAACTGAGAGGATTTAGTCTTGTCAATATTTTTTAAATGTCAGTATTTGAATAAGCCATTTTTTGCTTGGGTTTTTTGTTTGTTTGTTTTTTCTCTCCCCACATAACTGTTTCATTCAGGCAAAAGAATTAAAAATGTTTTGTCAAATCTCCTCCCCTGTCTTTACTTTGTTCCTGTGGTTTCCAATCAGTCCCTCACCTGCCTGGTTTGTCCTTTCATTTTTTTGCAGTTCTACCTATTTTAAATCAGGATGGAGCTTTAAGGACTAAAGAAAACAAACATCTTTGGTTTCCCTCTTGCTATCTTGCCACAAGAACTTGAACTCAGCATCAATATCCCAGTCTACTGCAGTCGTGATAATCATAGATAATCTCTAGTAGTCTCTGTTCTTAGTAATGTTACATCTCTATATACTTATTTAAAAAGGAATATTGTATGAAAAAAACAACTTTATTCATTGACACCTGAACACACAGAACTACAATACCTGTTTCCAGAGATATGCAGCATTGCTTATATGAGGAAATTCATAATTAGAAATGGATTAGCATTACTGTATGTGCTGAATGTTCTTGTTCTCAGGAACCAAATTAATCTGTGAGATTCAGTTTTATGCAGAAAGATGTACACTTTTCTTCACATACTGAATGTATGTAACAAAATAAGTACCAGTCCCACCAAGGCCCTGCTGGAAGAAACCCCAAAATCTTGCTGACGAAGAGGGGCTGCATGCGTGGTGCACATGTGGGTAAGGTATCCACACTTTGCAAGCGTTCCTGGAGCAAAACTGCCAGCACCAAAATTTTTGCAGAAATCTGCTTTGAAATGCAAACAAACATTTATGGAAAGCATCTCCTCGATCTGTGAATATCAAATCACAACTAATCAGAGTTTTTCCCACAGTGGAAACCCTCTGCAAGGAGGCCGAGGTGTGCTGAACTGTGTCCAGTCCTGCAAACACCAACCTGCGAAATCTCTTCATGCAGCCCTCGCACTGTGCAGTGTTATTTTTTGTGGCACGCATTTAACAGCCCAGTATTTTATACTTGTCCCCAAGGTAATTGACAAAACACGGTTCTGGTGTTATTTAACAATTCTAATGACAGCGGCTGAAAGATACATTGAAAAAAAATAACATTCTAAGCCAAACATTTTTTTGTCAAATGACACGGTTCCCAAATTTGCTGTTCCATGGCACTCTATTTCTGTAAAAACTCTCAGTGAGACTGTAGGTCACAAAAGAAGAATGAAGCCTTGGAAAGAGATACAACAACTACTTAATATTGTGTGGGATTATATGCAGTGGCCTGTGGCAGTTCCTTATGTCTCTCTGGGTATGTCTCTCTTTTTTTGTCAACGCACAATTCCATTGTGAAATATTCTTTTCATGAAGGAGGAAGAAAGAGCTGGTTACACCCTGCAGTGTTTTGGGGAAGACTAAGAAGCGTGGTTTGCAGGGAGTACGTGTGAAATATGACATTTCATTATGTGTAATTATTTTTTAACCAGTAATGTCCATGTTGAAATGAGTTTCTTATTTTTGGAATGCATGGGGAGTGGTTGGGGAGGGGAGTCTTGTTTTTTTTCCTGTTAATAAACTCAAGTCATTCTTATGCTAAAGTAATTTCTCAACAAAACAAATTTCTCTCCATCTGGGTAATGGCACACCCAAATGTGATTACATTACAAGGGATTTTAAATTAAATCTCAAGGTAGAAGCATTATTAATCCAATGCATTTGGATCTGAAACAATAAAAGACTTGAACTCACTTTTTAATGGCAGTTCAGTGCTCACCTCTTACAGCAACGTGGGGTTGAACTGAAATGCTCAGAATCTTTGTGTTTTGGGACAGGCCCCAAAACTCTCTCAAAAGCTGGGGCAGGAATAGCAGCATCCATCCCAGAAAGACAGGGGAGTTACAGAAGACGTTCATTTGGTTTGGTTTCTTTCTGAACTTAAATGAGCAATATTAGATGCCGATGCTAGAGGTATTTTGAGTCACAGCGCTGACAGGGCTGTGAAAAGGCAGGACATACAGAGCTGGCGCAGTCAGAAATACACATTTTCCAGCCTTACAGCAAATCAAGTCATCACCTTGAAAAAACAGAGTCCTTATTTTTAACAAACTGTTAAATGTTGCCCACCCCGATATTTCAAAAAGAAGTGTTTACGTACACATGCAAAGGAATTGGATGCCCAAATGACTTGTGTTCATCTGCTTTCTTGTGTTCCCAGGCATTCAGATTACATTTTGGATGCAAAACCAATTTTATTTAAGCCCATAGCCAACAAAATGCAGTAAATAAACACAGAATGCATGAATCCCTCTTGAGCACTGTTTTTCAATCCATCACAGATGAAACTTCAACTATCTCTGCTTATAAAATGAATGTGATCAGAATTTGTCATCGCAGCATTATTTGTCCACTTTTTCCTGGGGAACCTGACAGCTGTCAGCTGATTACATTTGATCCAGCGACACAACACGGGTGTTACCAACTCTTTATCACAGCAGAAAAAAACCAACAAACAAATAACCACCGAGTAGCATGCTAAGTAACGTTATTACAAAATGCTACTGTATCATTTTTCACAAAGCAGCAACCTTACAAAATGTGCTGATTTCACACGTAGAAGTCCTTGGAGCACTAGCAGGTTATGTTGTTCTTCATGGGGCCTTTCTCTTTGCCACCCAGACTGGGGTACTGGACTGTTCAATGCAACACTTCTGGGATTAGTTTTGGCTGCACTGAAATTAGGCTACCCTAGTGCAACTATGTGCACGTAAATGCAGGCTTGTGACAAATGGCTGCCCACACAAATGTGGTTTTATAGCTAATACCTGTGTCCCATTTAACAATACCCTCTTTCTGAGGGCCCCACTGTGGGGCAGGAGCAGGATTGCGTTTCAGCGTGGGTAGCCATCGCCACACAGAAACAACTTAATCTTCACAGCACATTCCCTCAGTAACTGCCTATGCATGAGATTTCCAAATGCTCAGGCATAATTCTCTCACTGGAGAGTACAGACTGATTATGACAAACTCCGTCAATTTTATTAGCCTCACAGATGTTATAGATATATGTGAAAATCAACCATAATTCTTCCCGAGATGTGTGCAGTGGCATTGCTGCAGACTGTGTCTTTCCCCTCCACAACCCCAGAGCTTACAGGCTTCCTGCCATTCAGCCTCCGAGCTAAGATAATCTTAAAAAGAGAAGTATTAAAAGGATTAAAAATGACAGTATTGAGCCGGTGGGTGACTGCAACCAGAGTCCCAACTGCTGCTGAAAACCAGAGGAAGACGCAGGGATGAGGCTGCTGCCCTATGATCTCACTGTGTGCGGGATTTCTCCTCCGAGGTGCGCCCAGCCAACCTGCCGCCAGGCTCCTGTACCATTGCACCTTCCCTCAGCGAACATCTCTTGATGCTGAACACCATGCGGTCAAGCCTGGCTGCATCTCTGAAGCTGACAGGGGGCACAGCTGAGCTGTGACTGTGAGGTCCTCCCCTAGTCCTTCTTTATACTTGCCATGGGGTCATGAAGCTCACTATGGCTATCTGTGCAAGGCTGGATGCAAAAGGCACTCTTGAAGAGCTGCAAGAAATATTTACATCAAGAAAATTCAGCCAAAGGCTTCACTGGCTCCCAGTGCTGGGTCTCAAAGGCTCAGCGATCAGAAGGAAAGCAATGGGTACAATTTAAAGAGAAAGATGAAGCCTACAGGAGGTAGTTGGTTTAAGTCCCTGTTGCAATGTGCCTCTAGGAAGCCAGGGAAAGAAGCTGAAATGCAGGTCTATTACAAAGATGCAGGTCCAGGGGTGAAAAGACGCATAAAAACTCAGCCCTTACTCTGCTGTACCTCAGTCTTCCACCTGTAAGAAGTCCTCAGGTTTAATAACCCAGAGAGTGCAATGGGTCATGAGTGAGGGGTGAAAGCAATTAGCAACGGTGAAGTACAGAGAAACTGCTGGCGAAAAGAATCGCATAAATGCAAAGTTATTATGGGCATCCAGTTACCATAGTGATTGGTGTCTCAGAAATGCTAATAATAGTAAAATAAATAATATGGGCCAGGCAGGAAGAGCCCCTAGAGATGAATGTGAGCTGCTCCCCTCTGGAGGGACTGCATGTACTGCTTTCTCAGCGCTCCTCACCCCGCGCTGGCTCCAGCTCAGCTTCCTCCCGGGGTAATGCACTGTGCTGCTGCGAGAGCGCTGGGTCAGCCAAGTGAAAGCGGAACTTTTAAGTGCTTTCATATTTTCAGGAGTCGTCAGAGAAAAAACCCCCACAACTGAAAATAATTGAATATGTCAAAAATATTTTGACTTGTTCATGTCTTGCAAGGTTTACTATAGCCCTGTTAAGTACTTTATTGCTGTCCCTCCAGAGATGTTAATTAAGTTCACCATAGGATCACAAGTCCTTTCTCCCCTACCTCTCTCTCTTTCCCACTTTTGTTTTTGAAAAAAACAAACCACCGAACAAAACCAAGGAAGCAGTATTCCCAAGTATCATGCCTAGCAATGGGAGCTGAAATACAGTGGAGTGAACCCAGACCCAAATTACAAAGAACAAAGATGAGGCCTTCAGCGTGACGGTCAATGTTTCTCCACAAATAGGAGAAACGTTGGAGAGTAGGAGCACTGGTCAGTGACAATCAGAATAAGAATAAAATTCTGTAGGAATTCTGCTTTGGCCAAGAACACAGCCTTTTTGTCCAGGTTTTGCTCACTGAAGAACACTCAGTGCTCACATCTCTCAATCTCTGACTGCAGCCATATATGCAGTTGATAAATTAGTCTAATACTCTACCTTAAAATACCCAGAAGCACTAACTCCACTGCTAAGAACTGTATCTATGGAACCGCCATTGACACTGGGCAGTCTGCGACCCCACTCCTGCTCTTCCTGATGTCTTTGCTTGCAGTCTGCGCAAGGATGCTCCAAGGGAAAAATGTCTGTGTCTGGCTGGACTACAAGGACACACTCATTCTGGGTCACTGTGTGCCAAACCAGTGAAGGGAAGAAAAATAATTTGGTGCCTTCCCTTCCACTCAAAAAATACTCTGGCACAATCTGGCCCTGTGCAGTGTCCTTACCAGCCCTGAGCAAATCACTCAAACCACCTCAATTAATCTCTTCCCAGTTTAACTCTAGCTAGATACACTATCTGATGGACAAAGGTGCTGAAGAATCACAGAATCACAGAATCACAGA
>NW_010164686.1:67636-79869 GCF_000695765.1 Mesitornis unicolor | reverse complement strand
TAGAGCGCAGCGCTTTTTTCCCCCTCACAGCGTGCCGGCCGGTCGCCGGGTCCTCGCCCAACGCCACGGAACCGGAGCGGCACGGGGGCCAGCTCCAGTCCCGGGAGGGAGAGGCCGCGTCGGGTCCTGACTACGAGGAGGATGAGGAGTACGAGGAGGCGCTTCCCGTCCACCAATACATCGTGGACGACCTGATCCGAGGTGAGTAGGCAGCCCCGCCGGGGGGCGGGCCGGGTGTGAGGTGGGGTCGTTAGCCCCTCAGGGCCGCGCTTGAAGGCTCTCGACCTGTGAGTGCCAACTTTTTTCTGACTTTTCTCCCTTATAAGTCTGCTCTGCTAAGCTTGCTGAAACTGTTGCATTAAAAATAGGCTGTCAGGGATGAAAACTTTGCGTGAGGGCGGTGAGGGTGTGTGGAAGCTGCATGTTAGTTCATAGCCTGCTGAATTGCTCTCCTGAGGTAAACCCGAGAGCAGGACTGTGTGGTAGCAGCCTGCCACTTACTGCGGAAGCATCAGTGGGATTTATGGGTGCTGTGTGGCCCTAAAGGTGGGTTTTACGTCAGGTTGCCTTTCTTCAAGGATTTTCTGGGTGTTTTCTCATGATGGCTTATTTGAGTTGGAGTTGGCTAAATACTCTTAGGGAAAGCAAGCACTTAAACCCCTTAAGTGGCTGCAGGGAAGTTTGCTAAGCATCTTTTGGGTAATACTTAATAGCTTTTGTGTGAATTTATTGTAATCTGTCTACTTGTAAGTTATGAGAAGAGCTGAATAGCCTGCCTGACTATGGGGATAGGAGAATTTTGTTTGTTCTGCCCTAAATACAATTGTAAAATATGGCAGGTACCTACAGGTGATTTGAACCTCAGTAGATGTTAGTAGGCTGGTGCTGTTGCTTTCTAGGATGGAATCTGGCTACTATTTTTGCTGCAGAAGCACCCTGAGATTTGAAGAAGACTAAAGGACCCCTCAGGTGAAGGGGTACTGCACTCCAGATGCTCAGCCTGGGGAATTTGTGGCCTCTTGCTGAAGTCTTTCCTAAGCTGAAGATCTCCAGGGGAAACAGGAATGTCAGAGTTGCTGAGCAGTTGAGCCTGTAAAACTACTGGCTTGGTGACTTAAGTATTGTATAACTGCACAGAAACCAGAATTGTTACTGAAGGTGGTTGGTTTGTAGACCAGCTCTTCTACTTGGCATGAGGTTTATCTGCGGAGACTTCAAGCTGTTATGATTCAACTGCGGATGGCTTGCTTGGCTGTGCAGCTTGCAGACAGGGACACAGAGATCAAACTGACAAGCTGAGCCTTGAGGAGGGGAGAATGGAAACAGCCTCAGTTGTGAGAGGATGAGCCTAAATATCTAAGTCCAGCTGGACAGAGCAGGGGCCTCAGCTGTCAGTAGTTAGCTCATACTTCTAGGGATAGGAAATCTTGCTGCAGGAACAAGTGTTCCTTGTTTGCATATATTAATATAGCTTATACCATTTGAAATCAGGCTTCTGGTTGCTGAAGGCATTTTTGCTTTTAAGTAACTTCAAGCCAGGCTTGTTGCTCTAGAAGTTAAAATGATCAGCTGTCTAGACAAGAGGGAACTACACCTTGTTTCTTCGTGTGAGCTCTGTTCTTGTCTCCAGAAATACAGGGTTAGGAAGCAGTCGGATCAAGTTGCATCCTATTGTGGTGACTGCCTATGTGCATAGTGCTCTGGGTAAAATATTAATATTCCAAAAGTTACTTTAATCAGGTCTACAGGGCACAGAAGAGAAATAATCAGCCTGGAGGAGTATTGTAAATATCTCTGCTGCTCTTAAGACCTGTTCAAACTCACCTGGCTAACTGTTACTCCTGCAGAGAATGGTGTTGCACTGGGAAGGCTTGTTTCATGACTAGCAGTGAAGGGATGGTTTCTTGAGAGAACCAGTGTTTTACTACCTTGCTCTAAAATAATGCTGTTGAGCTTTGGCTGCTGCATGGCGCAGCTACGGAGCTTATGGCCCTTAGTGGCTTTAGCTTGCTTTCGCCAGCGAAAGGCAGATGATTACCCTTGCTTAAATCCAAAGGCTACAAAGTCACAAGTGTTTTAAACCACACTCTTCTAGAGGTTTGTCTTAATTGAGATAATGAGGGGCAACAGCAAGCGGCAGAACAAATAACCTGACTTGCTGACTATCCTGCCTTTGCTCTGTCGGTGCACTCGGCCTCTCTCAAAGTGGGAGAACTGGAAATGAGCTGTCATCTGCTGAAGACAGCACTGCAGGTTATTTGGGATCAACAAGTATGCTAACTGGGATAGCAAGTTGTCTTGCCCCTCTGCAAGTGCTCAGGACTACACAGTGAGCTAAAATGCCTTTCATCACTGCTGCGAATGGCGAGTTTAGATCAATGAGGGCTGTTAGCCTTTTATCTGAGTCGATAGAGACCTGGTGGATGGCTTGGTTCAGTGTGAACTCAGTTCTTTACAGGTCTTTGCTTGAGCCTGTGGAGTTTCACTCTGGTATCTTGGAGTGCTGGGGTTCTGCTGCTTTTCATCTCTGGTGGCTCTCTCAGCTCGTCTTCTCGCACTGCTTTTGGTCTGCTTTGGTCAGGACTTAATGGTGGTAGGGTTGAGCTTAATGAGCTTGTAAGCTTGCTGCCTTTGTGCTGGATGTGCAGTGCCCAGTTGTACACTCACTTGCATCCTATGCTTCCTGGTCGCAGATTCTCCTGCAGCGACCATCCCCATGTCCCTCACCAAATCCTGGGTTTTGGTTTTCTCAGTCTAGCTTCATAGCGTTGTTAGACTGAGTCATCTTGGTTTTTTTCAGTTGAACCTGTGGTTAAACCGAAGCCAACAAAGAGGGGGAGTGAGAAGAATGCTGGCAAATCAAGAAGGAAGAAGAACAAAGGGAAAAACAAAAAGAAAGGGACTCCCTGTGAAATGGAATACAAAAACTTTTGCATCCATGGTGAATGCATCTACCTCGAACATCTCCAGATGGTGACCTGCAAGTAAGTTACTCGTACCTCGTGAGTTAGTTGTGATTGGCACGTGCTGGTGGCGTATGAGGGCTTAGGGGAAAAATTGGTGTCAACTCGGCATAGATCCACCTTCTGTCATATTTTGACTGAGAATCTTCTGCTATGTAAATGAAGTGATGATGGAATCTGAGGTGCATAACAAGCCACTGAACTCATCAGCTGGTCATAAACTTGAACCAAAAGAATGAAAAGGCGTGTCTTCCTGGAACATCACGCCCAAACTAATCTCGACTTGTTGAAGTGCTGACAAACCGTGTGCTAGCGCAGTGACTGCATTTCATGAACACGCTCTAAACTGAGTGGCTTGAGGTTCATGGGAAACTCGGAAGATGTCTAAGTCAGCTTTGAATGTGTGTGGGTGTCCTTGGCTCCAGACAGCACCGGAGCTGATAAGAACTTGTGTTGGTGTTTGCTTGCAGGTGTCATCAGGACTTCTTTGGTGAGCGCTGTGGTGAGCAGTTCATGAAGACTCAAAGGAAGAATGATGTAGCAGACTACTCGAAGACTGTGTTGGTAGTGGTAGCTGTCCTGCTGTCAAGCATCAGCTTCATTACTGTACTGATCATTGTGATAGTGCAGTAAGTATTATGCTCTTTGGTGTCTCTCTAGTCTAAGCATGAGTTGTCTCCAGTAGCCCCAAAATGTGCGTGGCTCATCGGAGTTACCTGTGTCAAAGGAATCCAAAAAGGCTTAGTTCTTATCGCACTTTATGTCTTGAGGGTAGAAGCAACCTGCAAGCAGTAGAGTAACAGCCTCAGGCATGGCTGTTATCCAGCAACGGGGTGCACAGCTGGAGGGAAGGATCCAGCTGTCCATTTACTAATAGCTGCTGGGCTATGGGGGAACAAGTGCTGTCAGTCAGAACTGCTTGCTCTTCAGATGGAGGGAACAACCATTCCACTATAACCAGCTGCTGACCGTGCAGTGTGGCAAGCAGTTGGAATATGGGGTTCTGTTGAGAATAAATTGAGAGCACTTATCTGGGTGTGTATTTCAGGCTTTGTATCCCAACCCTTGGACCTTGAACAAGCAGTGTGCAGCAGCTTAGGCCTGTGCTTTTGCTAGTGTGCTCCTCAGGAGTTGGTGCTGAGGTTGGATCGTCAGCATGGGGAGCCTGACTCGAGTGTTTCCTGGGTTTTGGAGCAGTCCTTCAGTTGTGACTCGGCAGTTCCACCACACTAGGGTTTGGGATATTGTGGGTGAAGCTCAAAAGTTCAGTCTAATTTTAGTTCTTGATGAAGTACATCAACTGAATTGAGTACATGCTGTACCCTTAGCTGCAATTCAGGAAATGGGGTGCACGTTTGTCACATCACTGTTGCTTCATATTTAGATGTTAACTTGAGGAGTGCTGGGATGAACAGTTGTTCTGCGAACGCTGCCTCATTCCTCACTGCTGGGAGAGATAACCAGTTCTGTAGTGCTGTAAGAGGAAATGATCCTTGGTAGTTTCTAGAGTGAGCCATGGAATAGGATTGAATTTATTTCATTCTTTGAACTATCACAAGCTTAAAGCATGAGGTTCACTTATCTGTACCTTCATCCAGAGCAGCTAGATGATCTGTTTGGAGGAGTTACCAGAAAAGACTGGAGAAACTGGCAGATAATCAATAAGCAGCTTGCTTGTCTAAGGGACGCACAAAGTATTTGAAATCCCTATCTCTTTGAAGTCTGCAGGATTTGACTGTGGGGAGGAGAGAGGCAATCTACTTTCTGTAGCTGTTTGCTAAAGCCACCAGGAAATCTATCCCCAAGAAAGCTTCCTGGTGCTTTGCTCTAGCAATAAACCCTCTCCATCTCACTGTCAAAACAGAATTGAGTCAAAACTTCTAGTGCCTAACTGAGGGGCTCCTTGATGCTGTGGTGAGATACTGTTTGTTGGGAATAGTTAAAACTGTCTTGCTTGATGCTCCCCAGTGCTGAGGAATTGCTTGAGGATTCAAAGGACATAAATCTAAATGCTGCAGGGGATGTGGGGACTGGTAACAGCAGGATGTATGTCAGATTTCAAAATGACCTCTAACATGCTCTAACTCCGCAGGGTGAGGAAAAAGTGTCCCCAGTACGAAGAGAAAGAAGAACGGAAAAAACTTCGACAAGAAAACAGAAATGGCCATGTTGGTGTGTAAATGAGGAGAAAGCAGGTATGAAAGCTGACCTAAAACACCTTTCAGTTCCTCTAGGCTGGAGTTAGCCATATGAGAACTGCATGCATGCTTTGCAAAGCTAGTCTTTGCTTTTAATGCTTGAAATACCTTGAAATGCGTGAGGTACATATAAATGACTGGCACAGTTTTCTGGTTTCCCAAAACCGTCTGAGTTAAGCAAGTTCTTCAACAGTGCTGCTAGCTTTCTGGTTCATGTCTTAAAGAAAAAGTGAGGGTAGGAAGCTGTACAGAGGTAAGCAAACTTAAGAAGAAGTAAACATAGTATCTGGGCAGAGGCAGGTTTAGTGCAAGCAAACTTGCACCTTGGAAGATGGTGCAGCAGCCAGGTGGATCCTCGCCTCTCAAGAGAAGCACTGAGTGTTTTCATGTCTTCTCTGCAAGACATTGGGAAGTTTATTGTGCTGAGAGGCTATACACCAGGACAAAGCTGCCACCCTGTGAGTGCCATAGCTGGCCTCTGTCAGATCTCAGACTGCCATAGAGACTGAGCACTAGAACTCCTTGGCACGGGTGGATAACTCCTGGGAAAAGTCTAGTGGCTTTTAATGAGCAGGCAAGTCGGCCTCTTCTGAGCATAAGCATACTCAAACAGCAGACTCAAGGACCCTTCTGAACAGGAATTATGCTACAAGCTGAATGAGGAAGCGATAAACGATGGTCCTGAGAAGTTCTGGCAGAACTCAAAGTTTTGCTTTGCCGCATGTCAGCTACAGACCTTGTCCAGGCTTTTTCCAGTGACAGTTGAAGTGTTTTGCTCAAAGCTTACCCGAAGCTGAAGAGTAACTGTGTAGTGGAGTGTCCTCAGGTGTGTCCCTCAGAGGCAGGTTTGAGGTGGTTCTAGCTCAGAGTGCTCATGTCTTGGGTGATGATTAATGTGCCTGGTCTGCCCCTTACAGAACAATTCTCATGTGGCCACTGCCATGCTGCAGGGTACCTCTGGCTACCTGACACATCCACCTGTACACTCTGGGCTGGAGCTGTTGCCACTAAGCCCTGATTCATCAAGACAGAGGCTGCTGCAAGGAGATGTCAACGTGCCACTCACTGCTGAATCGCTTTCTGGGGAGGACAGTTACTGCTACATCTGGGCACAATGATGTGGAAGGAGCTGCTACTGTGGGTGGAGGACTTGCTGTCAAGACCTGCTAGAGCCTGCTGCTACTGAGCCCTCTGTCAGTGCTGGAACTCCAGTCTGCTGTGGTGTGGATGGACTTTCTTCTGTCAGCAAGTCTCCTTTGGCAGCAATAAGTCTATGGAAGACCTGCCTTTGGCTTTCAGGAATGGATGGAGGGGAGAATATTCCCTCGCCTCTCCCAGAGTTAAAAAGGGAAGAGCTCTGGATGGCCTATCTCCCTAGACCTCAGTGGATGAAAAACCTAATTCTGCTGTCGCTGTGCTCCCTGTTGATATCAGCTTCAAAGAACTTCATCTCTAGTTCTGACTTGCAGGGCGTTGGTGACAGATCTTTGTCAGCCACACCTGGGTTCTGTTACTGTGTGTGTGGAAAGTAATCCCTCTGACTTGGGTAGGACTCATTGTGTGAGTGGAGCTATCCGTTTGTGTGTGCTAGCCTGAGCTAAAACTAGTCTCAGGATGCTGAGATGGTAAATGCAAGATCTGAAGGAAAAGATCCATGCTTAAACAAGCTGATAAGCCTGGACTCATCTGTTATAAACCCAAAGCTACTTCTGTTACCCAGTTACTCAGTGCTGCTTTAGGCAGCACTTCAAAGTATAAAATGCTTCAAATCAGATCCAGTCAGTTGAACTTGAGGAAGAACCTCTTCCTGGGAAGAATGAAATTGATGCAGTGACACCCTGCATGCAGTGGTCTCATGTGCTTTACTGTCTGATGTGAAGAACTCGACTTACCTCAACATTTTCTGACCCAAGTGTCCTTGGTTTCTTCAGCTGCCCAGAGGATCTTGAGCACAGAATACTGAGTTCAGTTTCTTCTTGGAAGAGTGAATGTGTTCTGTTAAAACGGAGCAGAATTCTGGTAGCAGAGAAACACCATTAATTGTCAAGTCATCTTTGTAAATGTGTACATATTTATGGCTGTATTTAATATTTAATGTTTCCATAACAAACTTATTTATTTTATAATTAAACTTTTTACATAACCTAATCATGGTAAGATTTTTTTCTTGCTCTTGGGAGTACATGTAAACACTTCAAATTAGAGCTTGGTTTCTCCTCAAAGTAGGAATTCAAACACTTGAGTGCGGAGCAAGGTTGTGAAGAACCACAGATTTGTGTGAAGCATGAGCTTGGTGCTCTCCAAAGTGCAAGTTGTTTGTAAACAATGTGCAAATGCAAGTATCTGTTTCAGTAGGAAGTCAATCTAATTTAACTGCAAAGGAGTCTCTTGGTTATTGGAGTAGGGACAGGCAAAGTAAGACATGTTGTTGGAAAATCTCTGACTGAAGTTTAAGCAAGTGAGTGGCCCTTTGCACTGGAATCCAGAGCTGGGAACACTGCAGAGGGCAGAGCCTTTCATCTCTGTGTGGTCAGTGAGAATTAAGACAGCAACTTGAAACTCGGTCTTAAATAAATGAGGAAAAGCAGGACAGCCTCAAGCCAGCAACTCCCTAAACAGAAAGGGAGCCGTGGCCTCCACAGTTTACCTGGAATTTCTTTTCCTCACCAGGTAGTTATTAGTCCAATTGTATGCTGATGTTCCTTTTGGGCACTTTCAGCAGTGAGCTGGGGTCTGACTTCAGGGTTTACTGACAAATGAGTGGCAAGGAAGTGAGTTTGGCTTTAAAGCCCAAGTTTTAAAGATGTTTGAGAAACTTGTTTTGAGACCCTATTCTCAAAAGTCTCTTTGAGAGCTGTTACTGGCTGTGGCTTAATGTGAAGCAGCAGGAGGGGGAACCAAACCCAAACCAGTTTCAATTAGGCCCCAAGTTCTGTATCCAGCGTGGGAATACAGCATAGTCCTGTTCAGGGTAGCTGAGGTGCAGTTGCCTTGGCCTCCTGATTTAGCCAGGCAGTTCTCAGACTGGCTCAGGACAGCCTGCATGGTATGTTGCTGAGGTACAGCTTAACGCATTGCAACATCTCTTGGGAAGATCGCAAGACTTCATTCCAGGGAACTTGCTTCATTACCAAAGCAAACAGCACTTCTCTGAGAAGCTTTTCCACAGACATTTGCTGGTAGAGCTCTGGCAAGAAAAGCTGTTTCTGTAAGTCATGCCAAGCCTTTTGCTTTGGAGTAAACAAGCTCAATCTCAGTGGTAACTGAGCCATAGCCTGGTGAGACTGGGGATGGATTATAACTCCCATTTGAAAGCCATGAGGCTTCGTACAGAAACTCTTCTGTCTGGTCAGCTTTCTGCAGTAAATAGCGAGTTTTCTGCTAGATAGGCTGAACGGATGCTAGCATAGGAGACTGAGCTGTTTTCCCCTCTTCCTTCCCCAACTTGAAAGCCTAACCGGAGTGAAGCCCCTGGTGTAACTTGTAAAGTCCATCTGTTGTGTATTTTCCATGCTCTGGTTACTGAGTGGACTGGAGAGAGTTTTCCAAACTCCAGGTAGAAACTGGAGGGGTCAAACTGAGCTGTTCCTGGGAGGTTGGTCCCCTGAAAATTTGAGTGTCTGCTGGAGTTGTCCCTGTTTGGAGTTGAACTCATATCAATAGTCAGGAAACCATCATTGTTGAGTTTCCCTACATGAAAATTTGGAAACAGCGGAGGGCAGGCCTCATGGAAGACTTGTTTCTCTCAAAGGATTAGCTTACAGCAGATTTCTGAGAGGTAGGGCAGCCAGCAGCTACTTCTCAGAGAAGACTTTTGCTATGGGTGGGTCACATCCAGCATTGCTGTAGTGCTTGCTAGTGGAGCAGAGCTTTTCTGTGCCCGAGAGATGACCACTGTCCTGTGCTAGGCAGGGAACTTCTCATGATCCCTGTGCTGGCTTGCTGACCACTAAAATGTTTTCTGTGTTTGCTGAGGGAGTGCCTTTTTGAGAAATTTAGTGCAGAGAATCGAGGGCAAATCTCCCTGTCCAGGAATTCTTAACTAACGTACAGCTTTGCAGTTAAAACAACCAAATCCTTTTAATTATGTTTTTAGTCAAGTATAACTTCTAGTAAGCAGTATTTTTTTTCTACTTGTGCTGTGACCCAAAATAATAACAGTTTGCTACCAGCTTCCTAATATGACTTTGATACACAAGCACTGTCAAGACCTACAGTGTCCAGTGGGTTGATTGATTAAAAAAAAAAGCAAAACCTACAACTGAGGGGTTGGAAGTGGAAAGTGTCTGGCTGTCCAAGGTGCTATACTCATGTCACAAGCAAATCTGATCTGCTGCAGGGCAAGGCCAAAGATCATTTTTATCATTGATCCTGTGCAGCCAGGTCTGCTCTTCAGATGTATACAGCATCTGGCTTTTAACCTGCTCCTCTCAGTATGGAGTTAGTTCCACGCAGCATGCCTGGGTTTCTGTCCCACGTCTTATTAGTAAGTTATGCCTCTGGATTTTTCCTGACCTTCCAGTGGCAGTGGTACTTAGACAGGAGAGCTTCTGTGTCCGTGTCACTTGTAGCTGCCTCTGCTGAGACCTGGAAGAGTGGCCTCCTCTTTCTTGCGCAATTTTCTGCAAACATGGCTGATTTTGCAAGGTATTTTCAGTGTCCAGCTCAATATCCAGGAACTCTGGTAATGGGAGGGACATGCCCGCTTGCACAATTCCTTCCTCGTTCCCAAACGTTTCGTTCTCCTTGATCTCAATTTTGCAGAAAAAAAATATGGTTCCTTACAGTGTTTGTTGGGTTTTTGTGGAGCTTTTGAGTGTTTTGCAGTTGTCTATGACCAAAATATCTTCCTGTCTACTTCTGGACTTTGCTTCCTGCTCCCAGTATCCACCTTTCCCCTCACAGCAGCAGCAGATGTTACTTTGAATCTGGGCTATTATAGGAAGGCCAGTTCTCTGTGGCAATGAACTGGGACAGGTTTAAGATGTGTTCTTTTCCCCAGTAAGTCCAGATAGACAGAGACATCTAGAAGGGAGTTTGTACTGGCAGCTGCTGCAATGTTCTGCAGTGGTTTGCCTAAATCCACCTTTGCGTTGTCCGATGCTATTTCCAGTAACTGGTATAAGGTTTTGAGTTCTTAAAATAACTTGGGATGTTTTTAATACCAATATAGTTACCTAGCCTGTTAGCACTAAAATACTTCAGTAAACATCTCTGAGCAAACATCCGAAAGTAAGGTTGTTAACTGGGACAAATGCTTGCCTGGTTTTGAAGAGGTTTTCTCGGTGTGCTAACGGTATGCCTCGCTTCAGTGAACAACCCTGCAATCTCTTGGCTGCTGAGGCGTTATTTTTGATAGGAAGCCACGGCTTCGAGTTCTGGGTGACAGCTGAATGTAGTAAGCGAGCGTGCTGGAGGAGCAATGGCCAGGTCTTGGAGTCTGGTCCCATGAGATAGATCAGTGGACAGAAGGCTCAGACAGTCTTTAATAAGCAAACCTTGATTCCTTCTCATTTTGTGAACAAAGCTGTACATACCTATCGTTCCTCTGCTGGTTACACCTTCCTGGAGCGAGTAATCTTCCTTCACTGCAGGTCTGGCTTTGCCTGTGACTGGTGAGGTTGTTTGGCTGAGACAGCTACGCCTGTGAGTGTCAGAGGGAAATGGCTGTAGTTTGCTTGCTGTGGATCTAGGCCCTAAGCCAAGGAAGCAGGATTTGTGCCTTTTCAACCAAGGGAGACCCGTGAGGTGGGACATCATAAGTCCAAGGTAAAGAAGTGCTTTCAAAACACATTTTCTTAGTCAAGAGAGTAGCAGGTTTTCTTGCAAAAAACAAATTTCCCTTCATAAGTTTTTTGTGTCAGAAAGACAATTCTTTTTGCATATAATTCAGAAAAAGCCACTTTTCAGCTCAGCATTTTTTTACTGAAATAAGACAGTCTGTTGTCTTTGCATTTTGGGACAAAGTGCACAACTAAATAGACTGAGGGTCTGATCTGATCCGGAGTTTCCAGTATCTCTTAACCTAGATGTCATGCCTTCATCCTAACTACATGCACACTATGTCAGATGACTCCACCGTGACTTTACCTGCTTTTGGATTCTTGCCTAGTGATGCTTTGGTCCAGACCTTGAAAAATAGCTTCCTTCTTTGAGTGTGATTTTCCTTACACAGCTGACAGTGAATTCATGTTTGGGTACCAAACAGCAGTCGTGCACAGACTGAATTAGTTCCTGGGGGGTGCTTGAAACCTGCCAGTTTTCCAGAAGACAAGGAAGTATGTGTTTCAGCATCAGTTAGGGTCTTTTTGCTTACCAAAGAAAATCTCTTCAGCATTGCAGGTAACTAACTTTGGAACTGATGAAAGCAGGAAGGACTTTTAGGTGTCTAAAGCAATGACTGTATTTTGAAATGTCTCTATTAGAGCGTCCGCTTACACAGCTCCTGTCAGTGTGGGGTCTGAGCACCCCAGAAGCAATCCAGATCGTGTGACACGCTGTCACATCTGCATCCCACTCCTTATTGCGCTGCAGGGATGGTGAGGTGGATTGGTGGTGGTTGAACAGGAGCTGAGCTTGGTAGCTGTCCCAAGTTTTAGCCTCAAGATTTCCCTCCTCTTGCATCCTTTGCCCTCACATTTCTGAGCAGCGTGATTAATGTGCAGAAGTGATTAAAGGCGCACACGGAAAATGCAGGTAGAAAGAGTTGCAAATGAAGCTTTGAAATGTAATTTCCATAGGGACAGCGTTAGTGTGGCTCCCATTGATACCTGTCTGCGTTGCTGCCATACCCCATCTGGCTCCTTCCAGGAAAAAGTTGCTTTCCTGTCTTCTGCCCGGAGATGGTGCCTGTCCGGGATGAAAGGCAGACATCTCTTGGGTGGAGCAGAACGGAGCTAAACCAAACCAGGACTCAGGGCAACAAATGTCCTGTCAGGTCTTAGTCCCTCTCATTTATGATGAAGGCTCTTCAAGAACATGAGCAGTAGCTGTGTGTCTTAATCCTGTTCAGATATTATTAAGGAATGGCCCCTGTGCTATGCAAGTGCCTTATTTCAGTGCCTTTGGTAGG
>NW_010164686.1:66032-67605 GCF_000695765.1 Mesitornis unicolor | reverse complement strand
CAGGAAGCTCCTCTTACCTGTCTGCGTTGGGAAGGGGGATTCTGACACAGTGATATGTCCTATGACACGCATACAACCAGAAACCACTTCCAGGCTGTCCTGGTTTGAGCTAAATAGAACTCATTCAGAAGCTTGTATGAGCAGCAGCAGTAAGAAAAATAAAGGATCCTTTTAGCATGGCTGCATACTTCTTTTTCTCGGTCACATTTCTGGTCTTTATGAGAAATTATTTAGAAAAGTTATGTTGCCATCAGCTATAGCCATGCCTTTAAAAGATAAAGTTAAGATTTGAAAGAAGATATGAAGTCCGCAGACAAAAATGCTCATCAGTTTCAAACCTCTAATTAGGTGCACAGAAACTGCTGTTGTACATGCAGGCTTGGTGACGGCGCTTGCAAATAGGTAGGCAAGGGAATTTTGTATTTGGAGCAGTCTCTGCAGACACGAGGGTAATTCTACTTGCAGCAGATGATATGCAGCGACTGCTTTTGTGTCTGGTCCTAGGTTTTCTGTTTTTAAAAAAAGGAAAAAAAACCCAGGATCATTGCCATCTGTGCTTCTGCTGCTCTGTTCTGTGTCCACCCCAGCAGTGCAGGCTGGAATTGAACTGGTTTTTCTGTGGGCTGGCACGATTTACATAAGAAATCTCTTACAGCCACACTAATGAGCAAGCAGCGCAAGACTCAACGGTGTGGGTCTGTTAGCAAAAGTATCACAAGAAGATTTGTGAGGAGGTGGTGAACAGTGATGGTGGGGAGTGCATTAGCCATCAGTGCTGCCTAATCTTGGTCCCAGTAGCATCAGCGTGAGGTTTTGTCATTGATTTAGTGGGAGGAAAACAGCAGTATTTGGAAGATCCCATCCTTTTGCTGGGGTCTGTAAAGTTCTGCTTTAAGACATGATTAAATCATTTCCTAATGCTTTTTGTTGAGATTATATTGGCTTGTGCAAATAGCTGCTTTTGTTGAGATGTACACAGGTAGCTGAGGCCTCCCCGGTGCATCTGAATATAGTTGGAATTTGCATCTTTCTCTCTGTTCACACCCAGTTTCTGGTTTTACCTGGTTCTGGAGCGTACTTACACCATGCACACTGTTCAGCTGGTTCATCTCCAGGATGTGTTTAAGTCCACGCTCTGCTGCAGAGCTTGTCACGTAAAGCTGTTACACTCTGAACCCTGAGTGGGAGCAGAATGAGAGTTGCCACTGAAATAACTTTGTGCTTTACTGTCTCACACCAGTGTTGCTCAACAGTCCCTAAATGAATCCCACTCACACATCCCAAGTGATTGCGCTACGGCTCAGCAACTGTGATTCAACGTCCACGGTCTCACTGGTGCTGGGGAGATGCTCCACAGAATGGTAAACTCGCAGCAAAACAAGGCAGCTCGTGCTTTATTGTGAGGAGCCAATTAATACCAAGCATTATCTTAATCAAATGTTCCCAGCTTTAATGAAGGCCGAAGGTCTTTTGTCCTCTAGCTCAAATTTTGTCACGGCCATCCCTGGTGTCTGCTTGGCGTGCGAGTCTGGAGGGAGCTCTTTGCTCTGCCAGGAGATTGGATCCAGTTGCA
>NW_010164686.1:58335-66001 GCF_000695765.1 Mesitornis unicolor | reverse complement strand
CAGGAATGCTCCTGGGGCTGGCAGGACCAGTTCTGACTGGTTTTCCCAAAGCTCCTCCCACTGGAGCTCCTGCAAGGACATCCACTTACCTCACCAAAATGCATCCTGCTGGGTGATCCTGGGATCCTGAAAGTAGAGCAACTGTTACCTGGCAAAGCCAGGAAGGGATTAACCCTTCCCTGGGCTGCAAGTGCAGTGACAAAGTGAAATGATTCAAATGAAACACCACCAAAAATTCTGCCAAGCCGTACTGTCTGTCACCATCACAGCTACGGAACTATCACAGACGAACATCTACCAAAACAAGGAGGAGCCAGGCCCTTGTTTAGTTGAAGATGAAATCAATTGGTCTGTGCTGATTAACAGCTGATGGCACAGATTCCTTCATGGCCTTTCAGAAAGGATGTCTTGGACCAACTGCTTCGTGCAGGTTTATCAATGCTTGTGACTTCACTGTGAACCTTTTCATCACAGATGGTGCTTCAAAGAGGATGCACTCATAGTTTTTGGCCTTTTACATTAACAATGTTTTAGTTTCAAGCTTTGGAGGAGCTTAAAGTATTTTGTACACGTATTTTTATTTGTGCACATCAAATCTAAGTACCTACAACTGCTTGGTACTGTGGAGGCCTAGATGAGGCAGTCCCTTCAGAGGCCCAGTCCCTGGAGATATTTAATGGTGTGTTGCACAAAGGACTGGCTCTGGCACGGAGGCACGGCCTGAGAACCTAAATTTTCACATGCCTGTTTAGAGCAAGGACGTTTATGGCCCCTAGGGCTGGAAGGGATGAAGTTCAGTGTATGAAGTCAATGTTATCCTAAGGACTTTGGAAAATAGCAAGACTTGCTTTATTTCTTCTCCTTTTTTTTAGAGTTGATTTCATGATTTGGGAGGCCTCTCTGCCAACTGACACATAACTTAAGCTGGGAGCCCGAGACCGTGCATGAGAAGCCATCCCTGACCTCAGTGGGTAAGTTTCCATCTCCCATCCACGCGTCACGGGAGCATGATATGGGCAGACATTCCAGCCCCGCTGATCTCAGGTGCTCTGAAGGAAGTAGGACAGGTAGCAGACAAACCCTCAGGCCTGTTTATGAAATATCCCTGCGCAGTAGCTCCCAAAGCAGAGTGTAGGGAGGCTCTCAGTTACCGAGGGAGGAGGAAGCAGGGGTTGGGGGGAGGCAGTTTGCTACTAATGCCACCATCTATGCAAAAAGAGACCTGGCAACTGCTTCTTCACCCCCTTACCTTGCTAATTACTGCTGCAAAAATTGTCTCCAGTGCAAAGCATCTGGGATGACTTTGTAGCACAGGGAACATCTTTTGAATAGATCGTATCACCCACAAGTGTGGCTGAGCCAGCGACCTTGTACATGCCTCGGGGAGAAACAGGATATGCCACACAAGAGACTGCTTTGCGTTGGGTTGCTGTGCCCACACACCTTCTGCCGTGACCTGGTGTGGCACGTCTGCCTGGCCTCCCAAAGGACACTCACTCACAGCCCACAGACATGCTGCTGTGGCTCACATGGCTAATTGCAGCTCAAAGGGCTGGCTGATGTGATTGAGGCCACCGAGCACACCGACAGAGCAGTGGGCAGGAGAGAGCCACTGTGCTGCTCTGCCAGAAAGGGTTCATCCCATCTGGAGTAGAGCCTCCTGTTCCTTCTTGCTGTAGTCTCTGTCCTGTATGCGGTGTGGTACCGCTGTGCGTGTGAGTAGCTGTTCCCCAGTTCATGTTCCCTTCTGAACTGTGGGTTGCAGTGTATTTGCCCACGAACCCCAACTCTCTGCTTTCTTTTCCTTAGGAAGCCGAGATTGGTTGGGCTTCACACCTTTAAGGGTCCCATTAGTGTAATAGCACTGCTCTGAGGGCCTGGCCCAACTGCAGTGGGATAGTGATGCCTCTCCTGGACCTCTTTGCTGTCTCCTTCAGGCTTACACCCTTTAAGCTCTTCCCTGTGTGTTGTCTGAAGCGGTGTGCTCTGGGCTATTGCTGCGAGGGGGAGGTTGGCTGGAGGTGCCGGCAAGATGCAGGCAGGTTTTGCAGTGTCTGGGGTGTTACCTCACCGTACAGAGCCTACCTCAAAAAGATTAAGCAACCAAGACCTCACTGGCAATGATAGCGCTGTCTGACCTCCTTTCAAAGCTGTAGGACACCAGCAACAGGGCATTGACCATTGCCTCACGCTTCTGTTAGCCTGCACAGCTCCCCTCAGCTGCTAATGTAATGTATAACCCCCAGTGGGTAAACCAGGATCGGCCTGTCCTCTGTAAAGAGTCTTAGACTGATAACTCTTGTTCATCGAGCCTTAAAGGTTCTTCCAACAAAGTCGGAAAATACTAGGAGCTCTGGAGTTAGCCTGAGATTTTGCACAGCCTCTCAGCAAGGTTTCTTTCCTCCTTTAGCAAGGTGGGAGGGAGACAAATTCTCCATTAGTGAGGTGCCCTAAGTACAAATCTGTTTCTTCTCCAGCTCCCGGCTGATGAGGTGTAGGCTGCAGCTTACAAAGGGGGCACTGAGCCAGGCTTGGAAAGCCAGCCTCCCTTTTCATATCGGCTTCCTGATGCAATCTCACACCTGCCTCCCCGTGCTGGTGCAACCAAAGTGTGGCCGCCTGTGCTCACCCCTGAGTCTAAACCCTACCAGTTACACCCGTGCACACTTCCAGCTGCCAGAGCTTAGTCTCCAGAAGAGAAGGCCTGGTTGAAGGTCTCATTGACAGTCGGATCTTTCTCAGAGGTGCACCTCTGCAGGATTTTTGGTGGGTCACTGGAAAACAGGAGGTGAAGAGAATTTGCCATGAGAGAGTCCATGCAGTCATTTATTCCCAGGCAGCTGCTGAGAGTTTGTTTCCTTCTTTGCTACCAGGACGATGTGTAGAGTCTATAACTGGTTCTCACCCATCCACTGTTTCAGGATCTAGGTGTATCTACCTAGTAGCAAAAATTTATATAGGTTAATTCCCACACTCCCAATGAATGAATCATTAAGGGAACAAAGAAATGTGCCTCCTCTAAAGTATCACTGCCACCTGCATTATGAACATACGCCCAGGTTTACCTGTGCATATTTAACCCCTTATCAGAGCAAATAAATGACAGTCAGCTCTGGCACTGTCTGCACCTCTGACATGGACAGCGGGAGGAAATACGTTCCTGCACTTGAAAGTGATGTGCAGAACTCAAAAAAATGCTGGAAAAGAAAGCAAAACTCCATGTGGGATTCATTCAACTATGAAGCTAGACCTGGCCAGAGGGATGTCCCACACCCTTAGGTTTCCAGGCACATTGAGAAGGAGCAGTGCCCTGCAGAAACGCTTAGCATCTGGCAAAAGTGAACTGGAAAAGTGTACCTCCCACCAGGAAAGCCCCAGAGCCTCCGTGCTAGTGATTGATGAGCTGCTGATGGTCAGAGCCAAAGGATGCAGTAGCTGCCAGGGAGGGCAAATTGTTTCTTCCTGGATGCAAGTAAGAACAGCATCCCCTTCAGCTGAGGGCTGCAGTTGGGCTTGAATTGCAAGGGGGAGGAAGGGGAACGGCTGTATCTCCCTGTGTTTTTCCCACTTGGTTGGGTTGTCAGTGTACAGTCTTGGAAGAGGTGTGCCCTTGGGATGTGAGAGGAGATAAGCCACTGAACTGCATTAGCACATGAAAGAAAAAACAGTGGGAGCTTCCAAAGGATGGCAGAGTTTCAAAACCTGCTCACAGAAGCACATAGTTGCGGATGATTACGGCAGCACACTCCTCCAGCTGGAGGTGTGGGGACCTAGCGTGAGATGAGAACATGGCAGGTTAAGTGAGTAATGCCGGTGCCGTTCTTAGTAAGGAATCCTATTTTTAGTACAGATTGGCTTGGGGTATAAGTGGCTTTAAAATCAAAGAGCTGGTGAAAGGAGAACTCCAGTGAAAGGCGCTGAGTGCAAAGATAAAAGTACAACTTCCCCCTGAAGATGACCCCGAGACACACGATGACAGAAACCGAAAGGTGCAGACTATCTGTCCCAGTGCTTTGTACCTGTGCTGTCCCACTCCCTTTCAGGCACTGTTAGAGGTAGGATCCTCAACTTTTCTTTTGATTCCTGCACTCTGCAAGCGCCTGGTAAAGTGCTGTGCAGCCAGGGACTCCTCTTCATAAGCTGGGGAGACAGAGGCACAGCAAGACATCAGAAGATAGAGCCTAACTCCTTTTGCATCCCGAGCTGCTTAGAAAATTAAGTCGTGCAGCAACAGCAGCCGGTGCTGCTGTCAAATGATTTGCAATGCTTGGATCATTGTGGGCAAATTGTTGCCCTTTGGGTGATTCACAGGTTGGCAAATTCAGGGGGGGCAACAGGACGTTTGCCAGCACAGGTTGTGTTATAGCAGCTGCAGTCTTTGTAAGGCCCAGTTTGTTTAAGACAGGGAAGAGACTGAAAGGAGCAATGCAAAAGCGTCTTCCTTTCTCTGCGAGAAGAGGTTTGCCGTGGAAAGGCTGGGACATGACCTGTTTCCTGCAGGTGATGGCTGGAAGGGTTCAGCTACCTGTATTGATCCAGCAGCAATTACAGCTCAGTCTGTGGAACGGTTACTGCCATGGAGATGCTGTCTGTGTGGAAACGAGTGCCACCGCACGCGTTGCTGAAGCGCAGTGGCGTTAGTCAGGGCTGTGCTGCGGCTGCTTGGGTCAAACAGCCGTTCCCATCCCAAGCCACTCTCAGCTCTCCCGTATCTGTAGCACACCGAACAGGCGCAGGGAGTCCTGGCCCGTGTGTGTCCCTGTGGGGTACCCCGGGTCTTCAGAGCGCAGCAGAGGTGAGACATCTCCAGATGCTCTGTGTGGGCGTGCGTAGGCTTTCTGCGACTGCGGCTGGATCCCAAGCTAACCAGAGCTTTGAGGTGGCTCTTCCTAGGCCTTCTCTGTATCACCAGCTCTCCAAAGAAGACCCATGAGGCTTTCAAACTCCAAAGCTGGTTATATTAGAATATAGACTACAATAATTACCTTCTCAAGTAGAAGCAAAACTACAAAGGGCAGGTTGAAAAGAAGAGCTGTTATTGGCAATAACACCTCCTCACTGTGCACAGACACCCTCTGTCTTTGCAGGGGCTCGCTTTCCGCCAGCTCAGGGGCTCTGGGTTGCAGTAAACTCTGCACAGTCCCCTCTGCCCCATGGGAAAAACAAAACCTCTGTTTCTTATCTTTGCTTTGAGCTGTGAGGCCAGTCTTCTGAGCAGTCTGCTTGTTTTAAGGAGCGTAACACCCAAATGAGAGCCAAATAAATAAGAGATAGTGTCTCTCCCCGTGACTCAGGAATGGATAGTCTGGCTGGCGGTCTGTACGTGTGTGCAGACATGGCTGGGATTTCTGGAGACCTGATGCCCTGACTCATCTGTAGGACACCTAGAAGTCCTGGACAAATATCCAGAGGCCCTGCATTCTACCTGGGCTCCATTTCCCAGCAGAAAAGGAGGAACAAACTCTGGCAATTTGTGGGACCTGCTGTGTCCTGCACATGGATCTGATCTGCCTGGTGCTCTGGCTGTCACTTGACTCAGTTAGCAGACATAGAGGCGACTTTGCCCTTCTGGTTCTTCATAGTCTTTTAGAGTAAAGAGCAAAACAAAAACCTGCTCTCGTGCTATCGCAGTGTGTCTGAGACCCAGGACACCTTTTGGAATGGATTTTGCTTTAAGAGCAGCAGTTTGCATGTTGAAGGGATCTAAGAGGTGGTTGAAAACTGCTTTGTAAAGCCTGTGGTTGAGAGGCAGTGGCTTGGGGGCTTCTTGTTTAGTTTTTCCATTGCTGTACAGTATTAGAGCTACCATTTGGGATTTCTCTCCTTTTCTAGTTGGCGAGACAAAGAGCAAAACTAGGAAGTTTAATTCTGATGTGGCGCATACCGGTTTCTGGCTGAGGAACCGTAGTCTGGCTGAGACCGTGTGACCAGGAGCTTGTTCTTACACGTGTAAACTGTCCCTGGTTCTTCCCATTCCTCTTTCATCGACCTCTGACCTTCAACGTGGGGAACTTCTCAGAGTGAGGGCTCTCTTTCAGAGTCTGCAGAATGGCAACTGTCAGTGCCCACGAAGGGGTGCCTTGCTCTGGTCTTTGCTGGTCTCCGTGCCCTGCTGAAAGCCCTGTCCGGAGCACAGTGATGCGATGTGCAGCACACGGGGGAGCAGCAGGGCCCCAAGTGCCCCCTGCTCTGACACGTGAGGTGCAGGAGATGCTCTGGTCTGCGTGAGAAGGTGCGGGTGTGCGAAACAATGGGCGTGATCTGAAGACTGCCGTGTTTGTTTTAGAGGTACAGGAACACAGGTTAGCATTGGAGCGCTCTCCTTTGATTAAGTCACAGTCTGACACAGGGAGCCTCTGCAGGGGAAGCTCTGCCCTAGGGTCAGCAAACAGGGCTGTTGGTAGAGCGCCTCGCCTCGCTGCTGATCCCTGACCATGGCTACAAGCAGAGGTAGCTCAGGGAGCAAACCGCTGTGCTCTCTTCTGATCAGCACGTCTTGTCTAGCAGATCTGTGAAACTAGACCAGAAAGAAAGAGAGAAATGTTGCAGAAAGATCTAATTTTGCCCTTTTCAATCTAATATCATTTATTTAGTCTAAAAATTGTACTTTACATTTTAGAAATATTTTTTTTTCATTCATTGTGAAATGAAGAAATCACTCAAAGAGACAGAGTGTTTTCTTTTGAGTAGGAGAAATTTTGTTAGACCTGGAGTTTTGCCTTTGGGTGTGTTTTCATTTGGGTGAGAACACAGGGGAGCATCCACTGTGAGGTGAGAGCTCTCCAGGCTGTCCGACAGGGCCAGAACACAACCTGTGTATGCAGAGGTACCTACCCGCTCATTCGCTCGGTGCTGCACATGATCTGAAGTTATCTTTATTTACAATAAGGTGACCTGGGTGTACGGCTTTGTCCTTGCTGCCTATCCACCCAAACACACCTCAAAGTAAAACGCAAGTGCTATAAATAGCTTGGGATCCTTTAAGACAAAACACGGGTGCAGTGTAACCGCATCATTTGGTCCAAGTTTCACGGATGACAGAAGAAGTCCTGCAAATCCGTGGTTAATTTTCAAAAGCCTGGAGCACGCCCTGAAGTCGGTAACTGTGGTGTTTTCCTACTGATCTCAACAGGCCAGCGTTGGGCCCATGCTGAAGACTGTTGAAAAGGCTGCTCTGCAGTTGTGGATTTGGTCCCGTCACCTCTTGTGAACCCAGAAATGTTTCACCACCGTAAGAGGCAGCGAGGTCTGGCAGCTCTACTCATCTCCAGTGTAAGTGCTTCACAGGTACCGGTCGGTAACTAAATACACAGTGTAGTTGCTGAAGAGGCCAAAGCTCTTAGTTACAAATACTCCCCAAATTGTATGCAGTTGTTTTTCTCTGCTGGGGAGGCAGGAAAGTACAGGTAGGTAACTGTGCTCATGTTGGAGCAGTTTGGCTTTGCCTGGGCAGTTTGCACTGTGCTGAGTCCTGATGTTTGTTCTCTGTTTCCCCTGTCTGCAAATCCCTGGGGTATCCTTAGGGCATTCTCCAGGAATGAGCAGAGTGAGAGAAGCAGGAGACAAACGGGCTCTTGGTTTCAGGAGGAGACAGTGAAGAACTGCTGTGAGCCTGGGTGTGGAGGAAATGTGTCAAGATCGAGCCAGGGCTGGATGACACTGAAAA
>NW_010164686.1:47317-58304 GCF_000695765.1 Mesitornis unicolor | reverse complement strand
GAATGGAGGTGGTAGGGTCTTGGTAAATCCACCTGACGAGTACATCTGAGGTGGAGCAATAACACGTACTGTAAGGCCAGCCCACAGAAAAGGAATATGATAGTGGAGAGGCGGAGACTGAAGACACAGGGTCAAGAGTGATGCCTCTGCATGTCAGCGCAAGGCTACTCTAGTGCTGAGGACAGATGGTTTTGGTCCCTTAAGTTGTGCCTTTGTGCTGGCTTAAACTTGAAGAAATGGGGGGAGAACGGTGCTTTGTGCACCAGCGAGTTCCACTTGGACATGCCACAGCATCCCGTTTCTGCTGGATTAATGTGGATGTGGCCGTGTTGCTGCTGTGCTGCCTGCCCTTCCTCTGCTCTGTGGGCCCAGCTATGCAGCCAGGCCACCTTTCTTACAATGCTACAGCCAGGCAGCTACAAGGGGTCTGAATGTCCCACAAAAAGGAGATCAGGAGGCGGTGTGACAGCCCAGCTGTAGGCTGAAATAAGTCTTTGCTCATGGTCAAGTGGAACCATTTAATTAGGCTCAACCTAGCACCAAACAGCTGTTCTGGGAATATTAACTCTTTGTGAGGCAATGAAGTTTTGTGAGGCAGAGGAGGAATTGCTTGGCTTCCTTTTTTCCCTCCCTCCCTTGTCTATTTACAGAAGAAGGTATTACTCAGGAGAAAGGAATGAGGAAAGTGCAAGACATTATCTCCTGAGATAAATGACAGGGCCTGTCCTGTAGAAAGACTGGTGTTCTTCCATCAGGGTGGTTGTGTGGGTCTTGGGAGAATAAGACATGTTAATAATCATGGCTTGGGCTGGGGAAAGAATGAACTCTGAAATCCCCAGCCCCTTTACACATGAATGAGAAGAACCTGATATGTTTTAGGAATGGCTGAAAAGTGTTGTCAAGTAAGGGGCTGTTCAGAACGTGGGTGATGGAGCAGACAGGCCTTGTGTTCTCCTGTTAATGCAGGCACATGTACAGGAGGCTTGGCATTACTGGAATGCACCAAAGGTGTGCAGAGCACCCAACGCTTACAGTGGGTAACTCAAGGTGCACACAAGTCACCATACGTTCTCCACTGCACTTTTACTTCCCCAAGCCTGGTAGATTCTGCACTGGCCAAGGACTCTGCATTTGGCCAGGTTTTGGGATTTTTTCTCCTTCTGAATCTGAAAACTGCTTGCAAGGACACTAAGCAGGAGTCCGTGGTATCTCAGTAAGCATGCGTGCACCTCCCACACATGTATGCATACACAACTCATCTGTGTCACAGGCTGAACCCAATTAAGGAAAGGCCCCATGTGCACTATAAAGACCTGGACACTTTTTTGCCCGCAATGGTTCAGTTCTTCTGCAGAGATGCTGGGGCTTGCTTACAGAGAGAGGCAGCAGGAGATGCTACCCCTAGGATGCCAGTCTGGTGAGCTTGGCACTGGCTGGCCTCAGCCCTCCAGAACAGCCCCTTCAGAAACCACAGGAGCCGTTGCTAGCTGGAGCAAGCAGAGTCAGAAGCAGGGCCCTTGGTTCCTTTATCCCGGCTTCACTGAGACATTTCAGGCATGCATGATATAATGACAGTGTGCTGCAGCCTAAGGTGTGGTGGAAAATCTGGTTCAGCACGCTGCCTGAGCTGCTCCGATCCGCAGCTGGGACATGCTGTAAGGCACAGCTCAGCACTGCTAGCACAGGAAAGACAAGAGCTGCTTCTCTCTCGCTGCAGCCTGAAGAAACTGCGTTTTTCCATCTTGATTTTTTCCATCAGCTCGTGCATCCCCACATAAGTGCCTGTATGTGTATTTCCATTAGGTGTCACCTCATATTTTTATTGTGATCATCTTTTGAAGCCCCATTTGGTATCGAGGTGCTGGGTGTACGAACCCACTTGTTTCCCTCAGATGCAGGTTTTGGAGGCAGGTTATTCTCTGGCAGCTGCACGGCCTCTCTAACGTGTATTTGGAGTCCTGCTCTGGGATCTGTGGCAGATTGGAGCTGTGCAAACTGAGTGTGTGGTACTGTGAAAGCTCAGAGTGTCTGCAGGGGAACATCATATCTTGGGTGTCACACGAGCTGGAGGCTCAGAAATCGGGAGGACGATCAAAACTATGCTAGAAAGAGATGTTCTGCAGCTGTACCCTCAGAGGGCTCTGCAGGCCCGTTGCCTGGACATGGGTGGTCAGGATAAATACAAGTGTCTGGCTTCTTAAGGGGAAAAAATTTGCAGCAATTTTTGTCAACATTTTTATCAGTCTGGCACTGTTCAGGCTGCTGTGGCTGTCCCGCTCTGCTTGGGCCTGTGTGGAGATGTGGCTTGGGGAGGATGCTTTGATAAGCAAGTCTTTCTCCCTCAAAAAATAACTGCCCTTTTCTTGTCCCAAATCAAGTCCAACAGCTGCTATTTATTTATCTAACAGAAATTTCCAACAAACCATAGCGTGAGAAGGATGAAGAAATGTGACTCAGACTGCTCCGTCTCAGCTACGTCAACCTGCAATACTTCAGTGCAAGTCAGATGAATGTTAAGCCAGAATTTCCCACAGCAGCACATCGCTTTGTGAGTGTTGCGTGCTCTGAACCAAGCCACATGACCCACGTCAGTCCTAAGGTACCCAAAATCCTGTGTTCCCACGCCGTACCGTGTAGACAAAGTCAGCGATGCACAGAGGGGGACGCTGCCCTCAAGGGTGTGCTAGGGCTGGTGTACTCCACAGAGGGGAGCGAGGACCTGAGCTGTTACTGAAGTAAAACAAGGTCCAGCAGGGATGTCCAGTGGTGTATTGTGCTCTGAAGAGAGAATATTCTGTTTGCTTTTCCTGAAACAATCAGCTCGTGCTTTCGTTGGAAAAATGGGAACTTACCCATCTGCAGAAGGTGCTTGCAGCACTGACTGCAACAAGTTTGGGGGTTTCAATGTGTAACTGCTATGAATTTTTGAACAAAGGGTAATAAGGGAACTGGAGAGAAGCAAACTCTACAGGCCTCTTACCTTGGGGTCAGTCTGCAGTCTGCCCTAGTGACATGGATATTTCCATTTGTCATGGCTGCAGGTCCAGCACGGGTTGGTGCTTGATCTCCCCATTTGTTCAGGAGCAGGCAGTGGGGCTGCCCTGGCAGGGTGCGATGCACAGCTCCTTGCCCCCCGCTGACTCTGGAGGAGATGGCAGAGGCGCACAGCGTCCCCTCAGACAGGGCTGGCTTGGCCCTGCAGCTCTGTGGGGAGATCAGAGGGACTCGGATAAAGATCACAGAACTGGCTGGCTTCAGTAGCATCCTTAGGCTTCTTCCAAAGACTGCTGGCTCTCTTTGGCTGGGTGTCTTTGGGCTGCACCATTGTCTGGGGGCAAAAAATCCAATTCCTCTCCCCTGGGACTTAGGAGTAGTGCTTTTTGTTCGTGCTCATGACTTTCTATGCACAAAACCGTTCTGGAGGAGAGGAAGTGAGACTGCCAGGCCCGGTGGCTGGGGCTACTGCTCAGGGCAGCAGGTTCCCTTTCAGCTTCCTCGTCTGCTGCCTTAGTTTCCCCATCTGTAAAATAAGATTAGTCATCCTTGTCCTGTAAGCTTTTTTCTGGAAGAGGAAAAGGATGAGAGTGGAGAGAGGCGTAGGTGCTAGAGCAACGCACCTGGTGTTGCTAACGCCTGTGTGCCAAGGAGGCTGTTACTCACAGAGAGGAGTAGAGCAGATTCCCTGTGCTTCAAGTGTGGGTTCCTGATCTGTGGCTGAATTTCTTACCGTTAGATCTGCCCTTTTTGTTCACTTGTCTCCCCCTCTGTACACACTTGTAAGTGCTTGCACGGGGCAAAATGGTCCACATTGGCATTCCTCACTTTGTGCTCTTTCTTTTGATAAACCTTAGCATTTCTTTACCTTCATCCTCTCGAGCACTCTGGGCTCTTCCATCTGGGCACCATCAGCCATTCATGTAAACAGTCCCTTTATTCTGGCATGCCTTTACCTAAGCCATCAGAGTGAACATTTGCATGGGTGATGTGCAAAGAGAAATACAACACCTCAGCCAACAAAGGAGGCTTGGAAGAGGACAAATGGCCCAGCCTGCTTTAATTCTGAATGCACACAAGCTGGTCCGTGTTTGGGCAGTGTTCCTCCCTATTGGGAACCAAACTTTGTTTGCACTCTGTTTGGCAGGCCACACACGCCTAAGGCCAGCCTTGGGAAGCCCTGTTTTAATCCAGGGGCTTTGGCTCATGATGCAGCACGGGGCAGAGGCTTAGTGCAGTAAAGGCCAAAGCCAGCTGCGCCCTGCAGAGCCACAAGATTTGCCCCTGCTTGCAGCTGGACAGTAATTTCTGCTACCGTAAATGGCAGGGGTTGATCAGCGATACCAGCCTTTGTGGCTAGAGTCAAGTAGAACAAAACCCCAGAGTTATCATATGAAATATGTGCAGAAGGGGACCTTTTCCATAGCTGGGAAGCTAGGGAGGTGCTTTTAAGGGAACCTCTGGATAAATGGACCATTCAGCAACGTCAGGTGTAGAAACTCAGTCTAGAACTCTGAAACAGTGGCAAAAATCTTAGAAATTCACTCGTGTAGTGATTACAGGAATGGACAGACTGCTGGACATCTGCTCATATTCCCTTCTTAAAGGCACGATTCTCTGTTCATGGCAACCGTTTCCATAGCATGCATACATGAGGGTTAATAGATCCACATTAAATAGGAAGAGCACGAACACATAGGTTTTTTAAAAACAAATCCTGTGAAACAAGTCTCTGAGCAGCCAACAGTAGAACAGAAAGGCAAAAGAGTGGTTTCCCATTCAGGAGGTGGAAGAGCAAACCTCTTCAGAAATATCCAGGCTTTCGTGGGTCTGCCAAGCCAGATCATTGGAGTCGCTCCCTGTCCACTTGAACTGCAGCGCTCAGATGGCGAGACACAGGAACTCCTCTGCGCATTCAATTCTAGGACTTGTGTCACTGCTTCCTCTTTGTCCATAATCTCCTTGATTAGATTTAACAATGCAGGTATTAATAGGTCCTGTATCTCTGAGAGGACTGGTTATTAAAATCAATCACAGATTATTATAGCCCCAACAACATGAGTTATCCTTGTGCAGGGAACACCAGTGTAATACTTGCATACAAATGAATTTACATTGTTTATGTTGTGTTGCTATTTACTGTGAGCGATGGTAATTGCTGGGCTGGGCAGAAGCTGTACGGGTCATTTTCAGCCTGAATTCTGGAAGAGGTGAGCCTACACGAGTGCATGATCCATCTCATCATTTGGCAGTCTCCTCTTAATAACTTTGGAAGGCATTGACTAATTTCATCTGAATTTGACACAAGGGTAGAGCTTTCTGTGGTGGGGAGATGAAGGGACCAAGGACAGAGGTACCCGGTGAAGTAGGACTCGTTAATTCCACTGCTCAGGAAGTTTGTTTGGAATTAAGCTCAGGAAGTGCTCTTTCACTGGGCCTGAACCTGCCTGCAATTGCATGGCAATGCTTCACTTAAATCATGGAAATCATTCTGCTTCACCTTGCTGGGCAGGGACGTCTGCATTTACCTTCCGAAACAGGTTTTGAAAAGCCAAATCAGATCAAAATTCCTGAGCTGCTTCAGAGAGGACGCATATTCTTATTCTTACAAGTGTTATTCTTAGAGGGGTTAGAGGGGGGACATCAGGAAGAACTTCTGGTCTGTTCTTCAGAGTAGTGCAGCCACACATGAAGACGATTTTGTCTTTAGAAACTGCTGATCCTCCATTCTGTTAGTAGTTAGACAGAGCTTGTATTGGCTCCATCCCTCAAGATTAAATCACATGTTCCTCTTTTCCAGTTTGGAAGATGCAGGCATTCACAAACCGTGCTGCAAACCTGCAATGGCTGTCACGACTGAGAAAGCTGTTATGGGACGGTGACGTCTGCAATCGGCCTTCCCTGCAGAGGAGGCTGCGTGTAACCGTCCTTCAGTAAGGAGCACCCTGTGTAGAGTAGCTGTGACCGCTGCATGCAGAGACCAGCTAAAGTGAGATGCCTTTGAATGTGAGTAGAACAACTAGAATATGGCAGCCCATACTAAATAAGACTGTTTTTATGGGGTAAGGCTTACCGATAGTTTGCAGCTCAAAGGAGGAGGCTCAGATCATGTTGCAGACCAGTTTCTGATCTCAAGACCATGAAGTCGTTCATGACCGTTTCCGTGACAGTAGGTGATCACACCTCCACGTTTTTGCCTTTCTGCAGCACTACACATTCTCAAATATAAATACACAACTCAGTCCCAGTTGTGAAGTGGAAATGAGGAAAGGTAATGTGAAGTTCTTGGTTTTGAATGCCTGTATCACACGTTTGGAGTTTTTCATGAAGTTTTTACGTGAAGCCCAGTTACTCACTGTCATTGCACGGACATCAGGTCTGTATCCATCAGGGAATGAAGCAGAGGTGTAACTTCAGACAGCAGGAGCAGTCCACTCTGCAAGGAGCACTGCTTGCAAAGTGACCCAAGGTCGCTGCATCCTCTTGTGAGAACAGCAAACTCATTTATACTCAGGTGCTGCTTCTGCACTGCCACATCTGCCTTATCACAAGGCCTGAGTGGAGTAAAACTGCACTTGTGATCGCAGTGTGGATGAGGAGGGATCAAGGTGATCACTGCTTGCAAGCCTGTGGCCTTTATTTGCTCTGGCAAGTCAGTGTAGCCTCTTTTCCTCCCATTAGATGTGGATATTTGTTGTGCTGTAGGGTCCTTTCTTTATCTCTCTGTCTGTGGATAAGCCAGGTAAATGAGATACAGTTCTGCCCACAATAACTTCAGTAAAAAAGAGAACACCCGTAACAAAAAAATACTCATTTTCAGGAAAACCTTTAAGCATACTCCTGACATAGGGCTGAAAGAGTTTGGTAGAGGCCTCATTATAGTTCCACTGAATGGCTCACAGTTACTTTTGTTCTTTCAGTACAAAACATAAACTCACTTGACACTTTTTCTGGACTGCGGAATGTCTTAGTCTGAATTTCCAGTATAACCCGAAGTGTTTGTAGGTGGAAATAGGAGGAGACTAGAAAGAATGGAAAACAAGGCCAAATACATAAAAGGAGGAAAGCAAAAAAGGGGAAAATAATAGTTGGGAAAAAAAGTTGATTCTTTTCCATAAAGATATTTCAATTAAGAGCTTTTCCCCAGCGCTTAGAAGATGTGAGGCAGAAAGAGGGAAGGTGCAGTTTAAAGGTTTAAACTGTTTAAAGGTTTTCACAGTTTAAAATCATGTGAAAATTTTAATAGCTGTTACTTATTTGCTTGCCGCTGCTATTTTTGTGGGTTTCTCAAAGATGAGGCTTGAATGGGGAAATGGATCAAGACGAAACACTCCCAGAACAGAGCCCTTGCCTTGTACTTCTCGCCGAATACCATCAGCCGAATTCTGAGCAGTGCGACGTCTGTTATTTGACATTTCCTTGCAGGCAAATCTTTATGCCAGATTTGAAATAAAAGGCTGTGATTTGTATTTCCTACTTTTCATCAGAAACGGGGAATGTGCAAATCAAACAGAACTTCCTGTTTGCAACCTTTCAGCAAGCAAGCGTCTCGGTGTGTGTTCCTCTCCCATTGCGGGAGGGGAGGAAAAAAGGTGCACTTGAAAAAGGATGGATGCTTGCCTTCATACTCTGTCTGCAAGAATAGGTATCAAACGTGTCTGGGCATGAGGTGATCTCAGTAAGGGCTTTGATTCCCAAGTGGGAACACTTTGTATTGGGACAGCTGTTGTTATTCCTGCCCGAGCTCTCTGCTCCAGCCCTCAGAGGATGCCGCCTGTGCTGCAGGGGTGTCTCGGTTGGTCAGGAAGCAGCTGAGCTGCCACAGTTTATTCCAAATGAGTTAAAGCGAGGCTGCGCTGGTTTCACCTCCCTTACTGCGTGACCAGATGCACGAGAACTTCACTAGTGTCAGATCCTCAGCTCATGAGTATTGCTCTGAGACATCCCAGTTATACCAGGGAATATAGCTTTGTGGCTTGTGGGGAAGGCCACCAATGAGAAGGAGCATTAGGAACCATGCAAGGATGAGTTGGTGGAGCTCATAATAGCAGATGAGATTGTACAAGAGTCAGTGTTCTCATCTCCCTCCTCCTTCTGCACTGTTGGAGGGACACCATTGTGCTAGGCCTTTATTTTAGGGGTGGGTTACCAGTTAAAGTTCTCTTGGGAGAAGACAGAGTGCTTGGCACCCATGGTGTAAGCCTGGCTGCCTGGTTGTTGGAGCATGCAGGGATGGAAATATGAAACATAACAGAGGGGACAAGTCTTGTAAGAAAAAAGTGGCACCAAACATGACCAGGCCGTGCATTCATCACAGCTACTAAAAGTGGTGGGGATCAGTCTGCAGAGAGGGGATCAGCAGTGGCTCTTGATGGATGTCCGAGATTGGTGTGTGGTAGAGATTAGCTGCCTCTTGGTGTTACTTGCTGTTGTATCATCTTTGACACAGTCCTGTTCTGCAGAGGCTCTGTTTGGTGTCCCTGTCTGGCACTGGCCTTCGTGGCACGTGAAGTATCGCCACGCGTGGGTCGTGTCCCGTGGCGCTGCCATCCTAGAGCAGGCACCAGGGAGGCTGTGAGGCCCAGGACGCCTGCCCCTGCTCTGTGCCCTGTCCAAACTCTCGTGTGATGCCCGAGCCGCCCAGCAAGCTCTGGGAGACGACTTCCCTGTCGAGCTGTGCATCTCGGCGCAGCGATCAGCAGTAGCATGGCTAATAGGCTGGTGTGCAAATGGCTGTAATTAGGCTTCAAAGTAACCATTATGATGAAAGGGGGAAATCTCACATTCCTCTCCACACTATCATTTCAGGGTGTCTGGCAGCACCCCAGAAAGACAAAACTGCATCGCTTGATACCACCAGAGCTACCTGTTTGCAAGGAACATCTCACCTTTGGTTTAGAAAGACCTTTTTTTTCCAGGAAAAAAAAATCCATGCACTTTTGAATTAAGTGTTCTCTGTTCTCCATTCATGAGGGTTGTTATCTACCCACTCTGTATACATTTTGCATGTGTTTGACTGGAAACAAGGTGATAATCTGCTAGTGCTGCAGCAAGTGTGCCCCTGCCAAGCTGCGTAACTGCAAGGATATGTTTCACTTTATCGTGCGCTCCAAAGAGGCTGTACAGGGTGGTCTTCACCGAGAGACCAGCTGTAGCCTGCCTCTTCTCTTCACTCATTTATCCACTGCAAATAGCATTTGAATATCTGAAATGCTGACATTTATTTATCAGAGCCTCTTCTCTCAAGCGCGCTCCTCTGTGCGTGCTGATTGTTCCAGCTCCGTTTTGGAGGATGTTGGCAGTTTCCATCCTCCTCCTAATTCCACTGCCATAAAACATCCTTCTTACTCACGAAGTAGAATGCCTAGATCCACCTCCTTGCCTCCTGGCTAATTACTGTCATTATCTGGCTAGACAAACTTGTCACGAGATTAGGATCTCCTCACAAAACAGGGTCATCTCAGGAAGTTCTTGCTATCCGGTTTTGTGTAAATCAGTCACCTCTGCAGCTAAAAGGCAGCTCAGACTCGGGAGAATTCACACGCTCCCAGCAGGGGAGCAGAGGAGCATTTCCACACAGGAGCTGCTTCAAAACCTGGGCGTTCCCACTGACATCAGTGGGGTGAAGACTATGCCTGCTCTCCTGCACCTGCTCAAGGAATTGTCCTTTAAAGATACTGAGAAGCTCTAACCACTCGCATCCATGCCATTGCCTGGCTGTATCATTAATGTAATGAAGTCGTTATATTCTACTTACGGTACCCTTCACCCCTGCGCGTTCGCAGTTCACCCCAGCATAACTGCACAGCAAGCTTAGGTGCACAGGGGTGTGAAGTAAAGGCCACAAACCAGGTTGGTCATTTTTTTGTTGTATTGGTTTTTTTTTTAATATTCAGGTAATTCCAGCTTAAGATCCCAAAGCATTAAAAAAAAAATCAAGAACTCATTTAAAACAGAAGCTTAGCTTTGTGCTGCTGCGCTGTAGACACCAGGTGGCTCACCCTTAACTCCGTGGGGCTTTTCCAGAGTGTCTCTCGGGGCTGGTGGTTTCAGTGTATGGAGAATGTGGGTCTCCTGGTGCTTAGGCAACTGGAGAGTCAAGCACCTCTTACCTAATTCCCTTCTTAAGTAGGTGAGAAGAAGCAATCCTTCCTCCCATAAACCTCTGGTGACACTTCACTTTGCACACTAGCCCACATACGGCCTGCCATGCCAAAGAGCACTATGTCATGAATGCACTAAATAACTGTATTGCGTTTAACAGCCCGTGGCATCAAGGAAATTTATATTACCCCACGAATGCTCCAAAATGGAAATGAGTGCAGTTATAGGTTACTGTAACCATAGCTACAGCTAAACAGAACACTCCCTTCCTCAGCTATGGTAGCGACCTAAATTAGGGATGGTTCTGGCTGTCCTGTACGTCTGTGATGCTCCAGTGACTCTGCCTGGGCTCAGAGACCTACCTTAGGAAGATGATTGTCCTCCCAGCCATCTGCTCAGCGTTGTCTCTGTGCAAGAGTGGATCATCCAGAACGTGAATTCTGGAGGCAGGAAGTGTCCCAATTAGTTTACATGGAAACAGAGAGCCGTGGAGAAATGAGGTGTCCTGGAGAGGCCTGGAGAAACTGAGCAATGGCAAAAGGGACTGGGAACAAGAGAGCTGAAAGTGGGTACTGTGACAGCAACTGTGGGGTGAAATAGCAAAGGAAAGATGTGCTGCAAGAGCTGAAAACCCTGCAACCGCTCTGTGGACAAGGGGCGTCAGTGGCCAGGGCCTGGACTATAATGGACTATAATGCATCCAGATGGATTGGGTGCCAATTTTGTGTTTTGTTAGTTGGCTTTCACCTCCCAGTGCCCTAGTTCCCAGATCACTGAAGCGAGAGTAAGAGGCATCTCCTTTATGGAGTGCTTTGAGGTCTCCTGATGGAAAAAGGCTAGATTAAACGTGGGTGTTTCTTACACACCCCTGTGCCAGATCCTGGAAGCA